>NW_023614845.1:0-40001 GCF_013339695.2 Rhipicephalus sanguineus
CGCACATGCAAACACAACGCGGCTAGCAGACGACGCATGGAGCAATCCACACTAGGCGCGCTTCAGCCAGTAGCCGCCAGGCGGCGACTCCGTTCGATCTCGCGGCCAATAGGCTCGCCAAGCATCGCTTATGTGGCGCTGCTGCTCTTTACAGGCAGCGCCGTCTCTGGCATAAAAATACAAACTGGGTGCAAACAACGCGCGTTTTTCCTTCTCTCTAATGCGCTGCCGCTCGCTTCCGTGCACGTGCAGAGCTCTTGCGGTGCAATTGCAGCGCCTCACAATGTACCGCTTGCAGTGCGGCTTCAAAAGGATCTTCAAGCTTCACTGGAACTTCATAAAAACGAACTTGATAAAAGAAGAAAGGCTCGTCAATCCCATTTACGGTGAAGAGCAGACGATCGACGATAACAACGCCCGACTCAAAGCGAAATTCATTTTCAAAGTCGCGATTACACTGTGTAGGACGTATACTTCGAGGTAACATAGGCGTATCTACCGGAAGGGCAAGGGGGGCGCTAGACCCCCCCCCCCCACTCCCAAAAGTCAGGGTGGCTGAGCCCCCCCCCCACTTTTATGAGCGTTCACGGCCGGCAGCGCAGTGAAAAACCAATAAATACGGCGAAGTTTTTGTTCGACACAACTGTCACAAAATTAGATTACGAAGTTTAAATGTAGCCACAGCTTCTGCAGTGAGCATCGTCTTCCGCGCCTCACCCCACGCACCGTATACAGGTTCTCTGCGGTGCGAGTCGCCTATGTAACGCTTTGATACCTTGCGCTCTTGTATTGCGGAGGAAGCTACAGCTCAGCTCTCAGACGTCAGTCTTCCGTCCTGTGTTTACGCCGTTCTACACGACATCAAATTTACATCACCGGCGACGCAAGCTAGGGCAGCAACCAGCAGCATTTATGAAGATTTCAGTCAATTTATGTTACCGCAGTCTACGGAAAATGCCTCTGCTTTTTCTTCAAAAACGTACAGCATCCCCTTGGCTCAAGTGAGTCGGTGAGCGCGCAGATGCGCTGAGTGTTATACTTGGGTAGAGCTGACGCGGAACGGCGGTGGATGAAGATTCCGCCTGTGTTTCCAAATTAATATCATTCGCCTGGCTGATCATACTGTAGCGGCCAACGACCTTTGTAGCTTGGATTAAGGCGACAAAAAAACGTATCCTCAACTAAGAAGAGTTTACAGAGCGATGCCGTATACGCGCACGAACGGTTAAACGACGTTATACTATCCTGAAATTATTTATTATACGCAAAGAAATCCATTCTCGCCGCCTAATGCGACTAGCCTCTGCCAAACCATCGTTGCAATGCCATCTTCTCTTTCGTTCGACACAAGACGAAACAAATAGTTTTGTTGAACATATTAACACTAATGCGCGGTTTAGCGCGTACACGAAATTCTGACGTGATAAGTTTCGCGGTTTGGTGACGTTGCGTGACAGGCAAGCTATTTTAGCGTCGACCAACAATTAATAACCTAGACCGAAGAACTGATAGCGAGCAAAGGCAGTATCAGGAATAATTTAGCACCTCGATGTTCTACCTAACAATACGTGTGCAGTCATTACGAGATGGGGCGTTTTTGCTCCTTTCATTGCATCGCGTTACGAACAGGCGCTGTGGGCATGGCGCAGAAGTTTTCGACCAATCATAAACAGCAGTTGGTTTATATGAGACATAAAAAGAACGCACAACTTTGTTGTTATGCCAGTCCACATCTTGTCAAAACAAGTGTGAGGTTCTGCTGCTGGCATAGCTATATTTACTGATAGGAAGAGTGGTAAGGGTATATTTGCCCTCCTTGCCCCCGCTCTCAGAAATGAAAGGTCAAAGTGTGAGGCCTGTGGCGAAGCCTTGGCACTGTTTAATGGGTTGCGCTCTCCAGCGGCGTCTATTGGGTCGTCCTGTTATGAACGCCGCTCACTTTCAGAGTCGGTGCTTTTGCCTTGACGGTCGCCACTGCGACTTGCCGTTGAGTGCCGTCCAATAAACACCTTAACACGCCGAATGTACCATTCGTTCACCTTTATAATCTCAATACTTTTCCCGTAAAATCGTATCGACGAAGCTTGCTATTTTCCAAACTTAAGGTATTATACCAGATTCTCATATTTTATTGAAAAATAGGACAAGTGCCTCCGCCGATGCTTGGGATAGGTGAGCCAGCGCACACGGTCAGGCGCCGTTGCTGTTTTTTTACCGGCGGAAAGTACCCCGTTTTGTTCTTGCAGTATGTGATCACGATTATAGAATTCACTTCAGAAGGCAGTCTGTGCTTTTCAGCAGAATCCGCGTAATTGACGAGTGCTTTTTTTTGCAGTTCCCTAGCATGAGATCGTGTAAAAATGTTCGCTTAATAGGTTGACCTCTAGATCTGTAAGCAAGCAGTGGTACGGTGTACGACGAGTACTCTCCTCTAAACTTCCTCAACTGGTCCCAGATACGCTTATATGTGACCGAGCTATTAATTGATACCTATTTTTGCCATGAACCCTTTTCCGCCTGCCTTCGAATAAATCGTGATTTGGCTTTTGCCTGTTTGAAGCTTATGAGGTTTCTATATGCGGGGTGTGTTATTCCCCAAGCATTATTTTGTCGTTTTTTGGCTTTGGTGTCCTCGTTTGCCTACCAGGGATTTAGCTTTTTGCGCACAATGCCGCATGAGTGCGGTATCGCCTTTTCGGCTGCTGAAATTATATCTTGAACGAACTTTTTGTTAAGTTCCTGAACAGAAAGTTCCGGCAAAAAAAAATCTCCAGCTTTGCATTCTCTGTGAAAACCGGCCAGTCAGCGAGCTGCAATTTCCAACGACAAATTGGTAGCTAAAGTGGTAGCTAAAGTTTAGTATGATAGTATGAGTTTGATGACGGCGGATTGGTGGTCACTACCATATGACATCTGGAGGACCTCCCACCTAAGATCGCCTAAAATACATGGTGAGCAGAAAACTAAATCTAAACAACTAAATGTACGTGAGGATGGTGAAAAGTAGATGAATGCACCTGAGTTTAAAAGGCAGAGATTATATGAGAAAACAAAATCTTTAACGATCTGCCCTGTTTGATCACTACCCCAACAGTAGAATGAGCATTAAAGTCCCCTACTAAAATAAATAGCTTTGGTAATTGTTCTGCTATATTTTCTAGGTGTTTCGTGGTAAAATGGGTGTGAGGTGGAATATAGAACGAACAAATGGTGGTCGTATTCTTAGATAGAATGGTGGCGGCTATGGCCTCGAAAGATGTGTTCAGTTTGCCATCTCGGGTAGCAGTGCCACCCTGGACGACGACAGCTACACCTCCTCCCGAGAGACGGCTACAGCATTCGCGGTCCTTTCGGGCAACTTTAAAACCCTGAAGGATGATTTTGTTTTGCACCTAGATTTGTCTTTTGGAGGCAGAAAGCCACTGGTGAGAAGTTGCTGATGGTGCCCTTTATGTCACATAAATTATGCAAGAACCCTCTACAGTTCCAATGGACAATAAAAGCCATGATGGAGTAAAACTGAGCAAACGTACACATATGTAAAACGTTTCGGTATTTAAAAAATGGTACGTGACATACGTTCAACAGTTGGACTGCATACAGGAGCGATAACTACTTAGGTCATCGCTTCTTGCTGAACATAGTAATTTGGACTTTGTCCAATGCGCGCTCCTCAGAGCGCTTGTTTTTCGGTGTAGTTGACACCGAGGTTTTTGGTTCGACCTCCATTGCTTTCTCGGAGGCGCTGGAAAATCGAGAATTTGGCGCTGAGACACGGATCTCAGGCCTTAACGTTTCAAGGGCCCAGTGAGACCGGAGACTGCGGGCCCTTTGAGGTGGATGGAGCAGCAGCTGCTGCTTTCATCAACGGGGCGGAAGGAGTCACAACGGGACCACTCTGTGTGGACCCGAAGGAGGCTTCTGTGACGCGGTCCCCGACTGCGCCACGTCGGCATAACTTCTACGGAAAAGGTACGACAACCGTTCCCGCGCTTCGTAAAACGGGATCTTTTCCTTGAGTATTCATTCTAAAAAGACAGGGCGTGCAAACACTGACACAAGAAAGAAGTCAGGACACCACAAACGCCAACGTTTGTGGTGTCCTGACTTCTTTCTTGTGTCAGTGTTTGCACGCCCTGTCTTTTTAGAATGAATACTTACCAACTAGCTCAGCTCTCTGTTATGCTATTCTTTCCTTGAGTGTCAGAGCAATAGCTTCATTTTATTTTTTTGCAGAATGGGCAAGACCAGGAATACGCTGGGTGATCCCCCTTTCAGTTTGCACAAAGTGGCGCTGAAGTGCGGTTTTCAGCTGTCTGATCGCTTTCGCTGTATTTTGCGCATGTTTCTTTGCCTCTGCATGAGTGGGATGTGTGAGCGAATCTCTGGCATTTGAAACACCGTCTGTGGTTGGGAATGTAGCGTCTCACACTGATTTTCATCTATCCTGCCTCAAGAATTAAAGGTGGGCATTTCGTCATTTCCAAAGGTTAGGACGTGTCTTATTGGGATTTCCTGATCGTTGCGGCGGATAACTGTTCTCTGTACCTTTATGACATTTTGATCCTGAAAGACCTCGAGGAGCAATTCGTCGCTTAGTCCCAAGAAACCTTCCTCGAATATTACTCCCCTGATCGTGTTTAGGGATCTGTGGGCAGAAATCGTGACGGTAGTGTCACCAACACGGGTGAGTTCTTTGGCACTCGGTCTTTTTTGGCTAGTTCGAGGAGTAGGTCACCACTTGACATTTTAGAAGCTTTGTACGTGGGTCGAATTTTTTCTTCAGGGCACTTGGCCACCAAAAATGGGAACAGTTGTCTAGCTGGTGTGCTTTCACTGCGGGTCACACAGGTTACACGAAGCTGACTGATTGCAGGTCCATCGAGTAGTGCAGTTGCTTTGAGGCAAGCTGCGTGATTACGGCCTTGATTGGGGCCCAGGCGCCACGCGGTGATCTCTGTGCAGGAGTTGGAAGGGAAGAGTGACTTTCGAAAATGTCGCCCCAGAGGCGCTTTTCGCAGGAGACGTTGACCATGGAACCAGCATAAGTACGAAATCTGAGAAATATTGGTGATACCTACTTTTGCGACGATCACTGCAATGTAGCATTACTAGCGAGTCAACATTTATTGATAAATGCGGCAAGTTGGGCGGGTTGGTAAAGATGCATAACTTCGACTGGGTAGCGCATAAAACACGGACACAAAAGATAGAGACGTACGCAGCATAGCGCTTATTTGTGCTGTCTACGTCTCTATCTTTTGTGTCCGTGTTTTATGCGCTCGAAGTTACGCAACATTTATTGCTGAACGGGAACACAAGCCTGTCGTCAAAGGTCTCGTGTCTTTCCTTGCCAGAATGCCTAGCCTTAAATGCCTCAAGCATTGAAATTCAAGTTATATGCTGCCACTCCCAGAATTACATATATACACCGAAATAGAGTGGGAGAGAACTACGACCGCCGGAGCATTGGACGCGTTATCCTCGGGTTGTAGGTTCGATCCGTACCGGCGGCGAAGTGGCTTTTTCGTCGACTTTAATTCCCTCCCATTCGTGTCAACTACTGCACTACAGATTACATACCTTCTTTTACCTCGTTAGGCTGCGCATGACACAGAGCTCCCGATCCCTTCTTGGGTGAGCGGGTTTCTTGCTGCGACGCGAGAAACTCAAACATTTCTCTGCAACTTACAGTGTGGACACACCGACGGTCCAAGGTGCTGTTAAGCGAAATTTAAAAATGCGATTAAAGGGCCCCAGGAGAGGCCGTGATCGGCAATGACGCCCACGAATAACTACGCGCTTTCTTTCGTACAATATAAGCCCCGTTAATGGATATCAGGTGTCCCGGCATCAATTATTGTGCGAACTCATTTTTGCAAAAGTCACAAGGCTTGAAGCGAGCTGCCTTTCGTCTGGCCGAGCAGCCCAGATGTCTGCGCAAAGGGACGAACTGAGTGTCCGTTGCGTTGTCTGAAGCAAAGCCAGGGTGGACAAAGCAGGCCACGTAGCAAAAGCCCTGCCCTGCATGACCGAAAGTGCTGAAGCAAGTGGCGTTGAGCCGACAAGAGCAGTATAGTTAGCGCAATACTGCTCTTGTAAGGCGAAAAGCACTGACCACTTTGGCGATGTTGAGGAACGTCCATGGCAGCGGCGGGTTGCGACTGCGCTTAAACGCGGCGATGTCGAACGGACACGTCAGCCAGAGAAAAAGGCACGGCGCCCAAACAAGCACCGTCTCCTGGAAGCAAGGTGTGAAGTCCGGTGTCTCGGCATTCCAGGTCAGGGAGTTGTCCTGCGCAGAGATGTGCACAACTTCTTCAACGCTGTCAAGGTATGAAACTTTGCCATTACAACACAAAACAACCCGAGTGACGCAGTTAAACTTGTTCGATCAGCCGAGCTGTATAATGCCGTTTTTTTTATTCCACATAAGCCTACGTGTCTCGTAGATTTTAGTGTTAAAAACAACTGACCAAGCGAAAGACAGGCATACACCTTTGAGGCAATAATTGTTGGGGTTTAACGTCCCAAAACCACGATACGACTCTGAGGGATGCCGTAGTGGAGGCCTCCAGAAATTTCGACCACCTGGGGTTCTTTAACGTGCACCCAAATTTAAGTATTTTCGCCTCCATCGAAAATGCGGCCCTTCGGGTCAGCAGTCGAGCACCAGTAGACCACTCCCGCTGGGCTTTCTGTTCACCGACATTTCGCGCTGTTTACCAACCTCCACCGTTGTTGGCGTTCACACGCGCTTTTTCTTTTGCAAACCAGGCCGCGTAAATCACTCTGTAGCGATTGTGTCTGCGAATTATGAAACCCTCGCGTGATGCAACAATCGCTGTAACTTTAAAATAAAGCTACACACGCTTTATTTCGCTCGTGTCCCACTTTGACAAAGGTAGTGAGATCGGTGGTTTGACGATGATTCGTTTGTTCGGGAAAGCTCTTAAACCATTTCATCTTTTGCCGATGCTTTCTTTTCCAGTGAAAGGTAACGCCCACGAACTCCTACATTAGGAAATTATGCATCGCGAACAACGTGGACGAGGGGACATAAAAAGAGGACGAGCGCGAACTTTCACTTGGCGCTCGTCCTGTCTTAATGCGTCTATTCTCGTCGTTATTTGTCGGCGACGCAGAACGTATTTAACTGCTACGAGCCCCTTACAAGATGCACTTTTACGCGACATGCGCTCTAAGGAACGACCGTGGCCTGTCCGCAATGGCGCGCATCCGCACCGGCCATGGTAATGTCACTGCCACCGGGAAGCCGGAAAAAAAATAATAATAACACGCGCCGCGTGACGTCAGCACCCTCTTCTGTTCAGGGAAACCGAATCGAAGGGTCGGCTTTGGAAGTGAAGCTAGCCTTCGGGACAGCTTAATGTGTTCTGAAGTCGCAAAGTGGCCATCAACCGGCGCTCACAAAGATTTGAGCAGTACTTTTGCTCTCCAGATGGCATGTGATCATTGAATTAGAAAAACACCAAAAAAAAAAAATTAGGCAGATCCCACGCATTGTGGGAATCGATGTAATGCGAAGCAGCCAGCAAAGAGCTGCATACATCGCCTTGTTTGTCTTTGAGCCAAATGAAATCATTCATGCCATGGCATCTAGTCCACCATACGTCGCATGTTTGCCATGCACGCATGCATGCACAATCTAATATACACCATGCCAATGAAACGTATATTCTGGTATATACAATGCATGACCTGTCGCTTATGTTCATCACGCACTCATGTCGTGCCATACCAATTTTGGTATATATCCAGTTAAGAAAACGGCCGGAAGCGCACCATGACAGTGGCATGTAAATCATACCGTACATGACACGCATAACATGATTCGCATGTTAAGACCTCTAATTTATGCTCGTCATACAGTCACATCGCGCAATACCAATTTTGGTGTATATAAAACGAACGAAATGGCCGCGAGTGCACCACGAGTACAGCATGTAAATGCTGCCATACATGACATGCATGTCATGATTTTCATGTTAACACCATTCATTTACGTTCGTCACACAGTCGCTTCGCGCAATACCAATTTTGGTGTATATCAAGCTAGCGAAACGGCCGCGAATGCACCATGAGCGCGGCATGTAAATCGTGACATACATGACATCATGTCACGGTTTTCATGTTACCACCTGTTATTCATGTTCGTCATACAGTCGCGTCGCGCAATACCAATTTTGGTATATAACAAGCTAGGAAAACGGCCGCGAATGTATCATGAGTGTGGCTTGCAAATCATGTCGTACATGACCTTCATGTCATGTTTCCATGTTACCACCTCTCATTTACGTTCGTCGTGCAGTCGCGTCGCGCAATACCAATTTTGGTGTATATCACGCAAGCGAAACGGCCACAAATGCGCCATGAGCATGACATGTAAATCATGTCGTACATGTCATGCATGTCATGATTTTCATGTTACCACGTCTTATTTACGTTCGTTATACAGTCGCTGCGCGCAATACCAATTTTGGTGTACATCAAGCTAGCGAAGCGGCCGCGAATGCATCATGAGCGTGGCATGTAAATCATGACATACATGACATGCATGTCATGGTTTTCATCTTACCAACTGTTATTCATGTTCTTCATACAGTCACTTCGCGCAATACCAATTTTCGTGTATATCAATCTACTGAAACGGCCGCTAGCGCACCATGAGCGTGGCATGTAAATCAGGTTGTACATGACTTGCATGTCATGATTTTCATGTTACCACCTCTCACTTACGTTCGTCGTACGGTCGTGTCGCGCAATACCAATTTTGGTGCATATCATGCAAGCGAAACGGCCGCAAATGCACGATGAGCATGGCATGTAAATCATGACATACATATCATGGATGTCATGGTTTTCATGCTATTACCTGTTATTCATGTTCTTCATACAGTCACATAGCACAATACCAATTTTGGTGTATATCAATCTAGCGAAACAACCACGAGTGCGCCATGAGCGTGGCATGTAAATGATGTCATACATGACATGCATGTCATGATTTTCATGTTACCACGTGTCAGTTATGTTTGTCATACAGAAATGTCTCGTCATACCAGTTTTCGTATATATCCCTTCATTAAAACGGCCGCGAGCGCCCAGAGACCATGTCATGTAAATCATGCTGCACATGACATGCCCGTCATGATTTGCATGTTCGGACCTGTCATTATGTTGGTCATGAATTCTTGTCACGCCGTACCAATTTTGGTGTATATGAAATTAACGGAACGGCCGCAAGAGCCTAAGGTCGTGGAATGTAAATCGTGCTGTTCGTGACATGCGTGTCATGATTTTCATGATATGACCTGTCATTTATGTTCGTAACAAGGCCATGTTATGACACACCAATTTTGGTATACATCCGATTAACGAAACGGCCAGGAGAGCACAAAGTCGTAGGCGGCTAGATAGATAGATAAATAGATAGATAAATAAATAGATAGATAAATAGATAGATAGATAAATAAATAGATAGATAGATAAATAAATAAATAGATAGATAGATAAATAGATAAATAGATAAATAGATAATAGATAGATAGATAGATAGATAGATAGATAGATAGATAGATAGATAGATAGATAGATAGATAGATAGATAGATAGATAGATAGATAGATAGATAGATAGATAGATAGATAGATAGATAGATAGATAGATAGATAGATAGATAGATAGATAGATAGATAGATAGATAGATACGCTCAAAGTCGCAGAAGTTCGCTAAGAAATGCTTCGCATTTAATATTGTTGATTACAAACAATCGCCCAATGACGTGTTCAAGTACAAAGAAATACCAACTTGGTAATCAGCACTGACATCGCACAGTACACGAGCCTCTAGCATTCCGCCTCCGTCGAAATGCGACCGCCGCGGCAGGAATCGAACTCGCGACCTTCGGGTAAGCAGCCCCAGCACCGCAACCGCTACACCACTGCAGCGGCCGACTAACAGAAACGAAATAAAATTAGTGTGTCCGCTATTTTTCCTAAATTGCAAGCGCACCACACTCGGGCGATGGATGCAATACCACTGCTGCGTAGCATGATGCGGAGAAGAGTACTGCGTCATCGTCAACGCTACAAAGAAGAATCACCAAAAATAATGCACAGGCACGAATGCCCATTGCAGCTGCACTTGCCAAGTACAGCCGAGTTGTTTATTCAGCAAGCACTCGGCATGTTTTTCGAACAGAACAGCGAAAAGCCTTCGTCACGAATACCCGCAGTATGCCAGAAGGTCGAGCCGGAAGACAAAGGTTTAAGAGAATAACAGGAGACCAGCTAAGCGTTTCCGAAAGGCCACTAAACAGCTGCTTCACTACTGAGAAAAGAGCTGGCGTCATATCTCCCCTGCGAGATCGTGCGGCGCCGTGTAGAGCAGGCATACCAGAAAACATGGCTTCACTCAAGATGTCGGCTCCACGGTACACACACGGTATAGGTATACAGGGTGTTTCTGTTTGTTACACAATACCGACTGTTTGATAAAACTGCTGTTGCAGTCAGGCCACTGTCGCCTTCGCAAACGAACCCTGGTGCAGCAGGCGGGCTTAGCCTGGCCTGTATGGCCGGCAATTGTTCCGCCTGAGCGCATCTCCTGAATTGGAAGCGTCTGTCACCACGTGTTGGACAGCCCAGTGTCTCGCAGCCTGAAGACCAGCAAAATCCGTTGTACGCTCCTCCTCGTTGCCGCGGGCCCTAACGAACCCTACTCCGAGGCGGTAAAAGCTTTGCCGCACCTAAAGTTGCATTCCAATCGGTAATTAACAGAAACTAAAATTAACTTTTTAAATCATTAACTGGAGGACCGTTTGTATGGATGGTTGTATAACGTGACAATCTATGGCATGCCCTTTTTTTTATCCCCGAAAACGGGCGTAATTTCAGATAATCATCAAAATTTAAGGTCCCGATCGAGGCGATACCAAAACTGAGCGCACCGGGCGCGCAGTAAATTCGTCAGCTCTTGCGTCAGACCGGAGGCTTACGTGACTAACTTTCAGACAAGACCCGCCGCAGCAGAACATGTACAGGAAAAGCGGCAAGCCGTCTCGAATACCCAATTGGAGAGCTTATTCTTCGCGTTTGGTGTATAGTGCTTATCTGTTTCTTTGTTAAACTCGAAAGAAGTGAGAAGAACTCGTTCGCCTGTCTGAAAGAAGTAGCGCCGCAGTGTCTACCGCCTAGTTTTAAGCTGTACAGTGGAAGAAAAAGTGGACATTGCGGTTTTCTTGGGCACAACGCGAAAGAAACAGATAGGCACAACACAACAAACGCAAAGAGCTCCATTTGAGTATTTGGGACGACTTGCAGTTTTCCGTGACCAGATTCTGCTGCGACGCGCCTTTTTTTTTTTTTCAAAGTTCATCACGTGAGCTTCGCTTCTTCTCTGACGTAACCCTGCGCGCCCGGTGCGCTCAGTTTTGTTATCGCCTCGATCGGGGCCTTGAATTTCATTTATTTATTTATTTATTTATTTATTTATTTATTTATTTATTTATTTATTTATTTATTTATTTATTTATTTATTTATTTATTTATTTATTTATTTATTTATTCATCAATACTGTTGGCCGAAGGCCGTTACAGTGTGGTTGCGAGAGAAGACGTATACTGCCGCGGTCGAGGACGGACCCAAGGTACAATGCACACAAAATGCGCTATGCAGTGGGAGGCGTAATACAATGACAGAACAGGCACAATACGAGCAAGAGGAATCATAGAGAAAAGTACATCATGGTGCCACGAGTTTCGCCACTGCCGCTAGACGAAAGAGTCGTGATACAACAAGGAACGGCAGTGTTAAATATAGCTGTACTGGCATCCACAGAGCAGAAGATATATGTGCGTCCAGCCGAAGCGAAAAGTTCAGTTAGCCCGGTTTCAAACTTGCTTACACTGTCTACGATGCATGTGGCAGTGAGTTCCACTTCTCCATTGTTCTGGGGGAAAACGAGTATTTATGTTCATCTATTCGTGCTGTAATTAGTAGCATATGGTCTTGGTGACTGCTTCTGACTGTTCGGGACGCTCGCTGTTTTATACACTTTTGTGTATTAAATGTAAACCAGTTACGACGAATCAGATACAGAAAAATTCAATCTAACTATCGTTGAGAATATAGAGGTAGGTTTGGTTTCTCAATCATGTCAGTTACGGATCGATATCTTGACATGACGAACCTTGCTGCTCTTTGAATTTTCAATGCGAAGCATTTCTTAGCGAACCTTTGGCACTTTCAGCGTTTCTACGTATATCTATCTATCTATCTATCTATCTATCTATCTATCTATCTATCTATCTATCTATCTATCTATCTAGCCGCTTACATCTGGGCGATCTCATGATCGTCTCCATAACTTGGTGTAGACCAAAATTGGCATGGGAGGGTAAGAGGATTTGACGAATATAATTGTAGGTCATGACATGAATCCTGTCGCGTACGTCGTCAAACCCTTTCCACTAGACACGTGTGGCACATACCTGTTTACCACGGGCAGCGGTGTACGGGTATGCGCCACAGGTGATTGACAGTTTATATCTACCCAGGAACGGCGAGAACAGACATTTGTAACTTAAATGCGAGAACGTTGAGAAAAACCAACATCAGCAGCGTTGACCCGACGAATGGAAAGAATGAAAATTAGGATCGCAGCAGGAATCGAACCCAAGCATTCTGCGTGGCAATCAGGTATTCTACCACAGAGCCACGCCAGGTCTATAAACTGGTTTGGAAAAACAGCCTACGCAGGCAGGCGCAGGCTGCTGCCTACGCAGGCAGCAGGTTTTCCGGAGTCGGTACAGGTGTCTGTTGCCGAGAGTCTTCTTAAAAGATGCCGCTTGGACGTTAACCGCCCGGACGCACAGGCGAAGAGTAAGAGCAGAGTGGCAGTAGTGCCCTATCTGCACAGAGCGGCGCACAACCTGAAGAAAATGGCTAATCGTGTGGACATTAAAGTAGTGCTTTCTGCGCCCGAAAAACTGGGCAGGATATGTCGACTAACAGACCCGCATCGTAAGGCCGCTGTAGGATGTTCCAAAAACCATCGTGATCCCCTCGTGGACTGTGCACAAGAGGTAGTATACGAGCTCCCGTTGACCTGTGGAAGTAAGTACATAGGTCAGACGGGACGATGCCTTAACGACCGACTTCGCGAGCATTATTGAAGGAGATTATTGAAGCCCAAGCTATCTCTCGCAATAGTGACACGTGTGTGAGCGCACCGTCTATTGATCTTTTGGATAGGGAGAGGGCCTTTCTGGTTGGCTAGAGTGTAGAATGAGGTGGCGCACTGTGCATGGATAAATAGATTGCTGTTTCCTGGAAATAAAAGTGTTGAAGTGAGCGCATTGTGGTGTCGTCTCTCCTTCGTCCTTGTCTGCTAGCGCTGAAGATGGTTTCTAATTAAAAATGATACTCCGGATACCCGTTCCGCATATTGTTTCAAAAACTCATTTGGGATGCCATCACGACCGGCAGATTTTTTAGTGTCTAGGTTAAGCACTTAACGTGAGTATTCCCTCCTCTGTGAAAACGACGTCTGGCATAAACATACCCTCGGTGCGAGAATCGCGTGCGTTTTTTGAGATATTTAGGAAATAGACGTGTCGTAAATTGCCACTTCCTACAACTCTCAAGAAATGACCCTCAAGTTAATAATTAAAAAGTAAATGATGAGTTTTTGTTAATTGTCATTTCAGTGTAACTTTAGGTGCGGCAAAGGTTTTCTGCCTCGGCGCAGAAGTCGTTTGCGAAGACGACAGGGACCCGATTGTCATAGCATTTTTATAAAAAAAAACATATTGTCTCAAAAGAAGAAAACACAAAGGCGGGTTGCGTTGTCTTGTGTGCACGCACGGGTTCCTTGCCGAGTCAATCTTGGAATGTCGGAAAGATCGAGCTTCACGCCATAAAGCAACGAAGGCGCTGATGAAGTTTTTCTGCGAGCGATCCGCCTCGTTGAACGATTGTGACATTGCTGTGTGTGTGCGTGTGCTTCCCTCCCTCCCTATGCCATTCCCTCTTTCTTACTTTTCTGTCTCCCCTTCCCCAGTGCAGGGTAGCAAACCAGACATGTTTTCTGGTTAACCTCCCTGCCTTTCCACATTACATTTCTCTCTCTCTCTCTCTACTTCCTGGGAGGGAGGGTGCTATCAAAATGCATCGTAAATGTCTTGAGAAAAGTTGGGCTTCGACAGACACAAGTTTTTTTTATGAGCATATACTTGCTAACTATGGACTTGAGGCAACCAAAGTCAGCCCTTCTAGTATTCTATTATGTGTGTCAATACTGGATCTCCCAGCTAACTCGGACCAACATTTAAAAAGCATGCGCTGTACGAGAGTTGTACTTGCTGTATATCTGTGGTAGTATTGTGTACTCACAAACCGTGTTTTCTTTTCATTACTATTTGTTAATAACCTTTGATTAGACATATTCAAACTATTGCTTGAATCGGTGAACCGCCTCAAATACCCTCAGAATCAAGCATTTATTTTGTGCTGAAATCTGCCTGGTTGTTTTCTCCGAGAAAGCCCGCGAAACACGCCGGATGTGAAATCGGCGCGCGCCGCTACTCAAGTGCTTCCAAGCGGTCTACACAGCTGCATTCATTGATCCCCGCATTGTTCAGGGCTTGACCGCAGCACGAATGCTTGCCACCAAAGAGCCCTGCCGCGACGAGTAGCGCGTCTATTTCATACATGGCGTGTATCGAGGACTTTTGTTCGTTGACAGAAAAAAACAACCAGGCAGACCTCGGCACAGAATGAACGCTTGATTCTGAGCTTATCTGAGGCGGCCTACACCCGAAAGTTAATACGCGCGCTAAGTTCTTTATTTTGATGTGATCGGCTTTCACCGACAAAAAAAAACAACTTGCCATCGCTCGGCGCCACAATTTTCGCAAAATTTCTCGATTGTTTCAAACTGTTCTGATAAGACACGGCACGAGTAGACGAGTTTGTTATGGAGCTAACGCGCGCCTCAGCGATAACGCTGGAATTTGTTCACGCGATGAAGAGCTCGTTTCGCAGAAATTTCAGTGCCGGTGTCGTTGGCTGCGAGCAAAAAAACGTCAGGCCTGCTGGAACAACGGCATTTCTAGAACACATAGTAAACTCTCTTGGGGCTGTTAATACAAGCACACTGTCACAAACGAGCGCGTCAATAGACAGCTTCAGTTTCACGTACGTGGAAGAGTTCACGTAAGTGTAGCTCCTGCGTATCTTCACTGCGCATGCGCCGTACGTGGAGGCCGCCCACGCGTCTTGCGGACGTGCGTGAAATCTTCGCGCTTGCGTTGCGTGCTCTACGCACGTGAAAACCCTACGGGGCGCTCTCGCGAGATCACGAAGCTATCGAGAGAGGGTAGGAAAGCAGTTTTCACGTTGCATACCGAAGGAAGTCTCCGAGTGGTGCTCCGCGCCTAAAGTTTTCGAAAAGTGACGGCTTGGATGTGCTTCGTAACGTTTGAGAGTGCAACACAGTCGAAGCCAGGATTCAGTTGAGATAGACTGAAATCGCCGTGCGCCTGTCGACGGCCAGGGAAAAGGCCTTCAGTGCCCGCACCCGCTCGCACATGAAGTGCGCGATCGCGCAAACGGCAGCAGCTCCGATTTTAATGGTACATTCGACTGGGCGCCGCCACGCTCTGACTCAGATTGCTACGTCACCTGGGAAGCTCGAGATCGCAAACGGAGATGTCCGAGCCGAACGTACAGCGTCTCGCTGGAGCAACCAGAGACCGAAAGTACGTAACTCGAGACGTAAAAACCTTGCTAAACTGCTAAGGTGCTGATAATAAGAAAAAACAAAGTATTGTACTTCTGTTTTCTTTTTTGTAGTTTATTTTGTGGTGTATTTCACATCATTGCTTACCTCCTTCTCGGTAAATGTCCGGACTGCGCTTCCAACATAATGACTTTAGGTATATCCTTTTGGGGGGCCGAACAGTTCATCAATCTTGTCTTCGCAAACGCTACGGATGTCGTCGGAGCCGCTGCTGCTGCTACCATCGTCGTCGGCTTCCATGACAGAAAGAAGCACCGATGGCATGGCTAAAGCCTTCGCGTACCATTTCTTCGGCATGTTTCGTGTAGCGTGCGTCCTTGAGGTTGCGAAGCAGCGTACTGCAGAACACGGACGGCGATCGCACAGAACTTCTGCTACAAACGCCGCAGCGGATGACGCACTGACGGAAATCAAACTCACGTGACCGGAGCTGTTCCAGATCTCGGTTGCGCTCCGACTTCAAAGTGAGAGCGCCTCAGAGCGCTCTGAGATGGAGCGTGGTGCTTTGAAAGAACCAGCCGAACGTATCCAGAGCGCTCGATTTCGACCAGCCGAACATGACGCGCGTCGCGAGAGCGCTCTGGAGCGCTCGAAAACGACCTGCCAAATGTACCATCAATTGCGTCTTATCCCATCCCCCACGTCGTCCAGTGAGCCCCTACATACTGCTGTTCTGTCTCCGTTACGATGACGTGGTCAATTTCAGCCCAAGAGAACTCACACTGAGAGTCATTTTTCTGCTCGAATGTACGCGGCGACCGTTATATCTTCCGTGCGTCTCTACGTGCGATCCTGTGCGTGTGTCTTCTGCGCGCTGAGCGTCCCACGCTGAACATGGGACCGAGCGTCTCCCGCTCACCGACAGCCTCTTTGCTTTTCCCCGAACATGACTGGCTAGAAAACGCTCAAAAAGCGTATTTCACATCAATAAACAAGATTCGTCGTCGGGCCTTTCGACTACCGGCGGTCGTTCTGCCGCCGAATACGCAGCACCATGCGACAATCTCCACCGCACGCCTTGCAACAAAAACACGCTTCTGCGGGTTGAATATTTCGCTGTAGTACTAGTATGTGGAAGCTCCGTGGCGCTGCGTCTGCGTGCGTAAAACTATAAACATAGCGGACGCGTGCCGCGGGACGTACGCAGAGTTGGCACGTTTACGTACGCAAAGAGTCCACGCATGTGAAACGAAAACTAGGGAGCTTTCGAATGGCGTACGCTAAGTTAGCGTTAGCGGCCCGCTATTTCCGTCACTTAACGGGAGCCCGCAAGCGGTTGGCCTACGACGCATGCGCAGTTGCGCGAAAAGCCAACGCAAGGCTTTGCGTACGCTATTCGAAAGCTCCCTACTGTCTAATAAAGCGCGCGCGCGGCCGCTTTCAGACGACAGTGGCAATTCGCGACGCCGGCGCGGCGCCCCTCCTCACCCCAACCGACAGTCTCCAATCAAACGCCCGGCAAAGCCTGGAACCGTCTCGAAGGAAAGCATGATGCGACGCCGAGTGACGCCACCGCTAGCGGAATCGACTAGAAATTTCTGGCCTTTTCCTTAGCTTTGGCTGTGCTGCACGCTGAAGAACACTCCCGACGCTTCTGGAACCCGGGGGAGAGGAGTTAGAAGCGTGCACCGACGACCAGCGAGCAGTCAATGAGTCAGTCGGTCTGGAGATGGTGAACTTATGCTGAGTGTGGCTCCGTCAGCCAAAGAAGACGTGCTTATGATGTGCGCTTAGTCGATCGTCGATCTGGAAGAATCGGATGATGACGCCATGTTAGCAGTGACAAGTTACGTGAGTGTTTCCTGGAAGAGAAACATTCGGGACCCGACGACGGAAGAATTGAACACAACGACGATCAGCGCTGGAGTTTGCGTGTTTCCTGGAAGGGAAGCATTCAAATTCCGTTCAAGAATTATGGACTGGATACGCTGTTAAACATTCAGGACTTTAATTGTTCTTGCATAGGTTGTAATGCATGAGATTGCATTTGTAGCGCGTGATATGTTCGTTTAGTTCCCGTTTTGTTAACACCATCTGACTTATATTGTGAAGTTGTAACTGATACCAGACGAGTGTGCATGTGTTTGTGATGTTTGTACTGCCTTAACTGAGAATATATTTCGTTTGTGTTACCGACTCTCGGCTCTGACTCGGTCTTTGGACCACAACCGGCGTTCGCTCGCGCACTAAAAGCACCAACTCTAAATTGCCCGCGCTTTCGTGGGGCGTTTCGGGGGGCCGATACGTCCGCCCTTGGAATCCATCCGGCGATTGCCATCCCCAATAGCGGGATTGGTGGCACACACCTGCAAGGTACCCACTACGCCATAAATCATTTTTGTGAAGTTGGGAAGCACCGACTACGCCACTACTCGTCATTTTGCGGAGAAGCGAAGTACCCGTTACACATCGGTAAGGCATTATGATCACTTTGTTGATGCTGTGTCTGATGATGAAAAATTATGACTGAGCCCTTTGCAATGGGTTGGAAGCATTCAACAACCCACTCGTTGCGCAATTCGCATTGTGTGACGCCTGGTGGTTATTTGGCTCTTCTACCGCGCTATATTACAATGCGGTTCCTTCCCGACATGAAGCCTGTGTAGGGTATTTTTGCAACGGAGTTTCAAGCACCGACATGGGCTGTGTGGTAGAATACTGGGCTCCCACGCAGAGGGCCCAGGTTCCAACCTGGACATTCTTGCTTCGGTGTTTGTTATCTCGCGCGATAGTGGTTACGGACGGTGGCGGCGATGAATAAGAGCTATGGCGCCAAAAACGGCTGTTGTGATTTCATAGCAGCTTTCGCTGTAACATCATCTTGTCCGTGACCGAAAAACTCGAGAAAGATGCAAATAAAACAAATAATAAAAAACTTCGGTTCGAGTGAGAATCGCACCCAGCCCGTCTGCGCGGCAAGCATTTCTACCACAGAGCCACGATATTGCTTCAAGCTGCTTCGGAAAAACACTACGAGTAAGAACCATTTTAGAGGAGCGAGGTTTCTATACGCCATGGGGCTTAATCTGTAACCAACCTGAAGCAATTGAACACGTCCTTCTGCACTGTCGGGAGGGGGTGCACTTTTGGGACGTGCTGCAGAGTGCAACAAAAAACATTTCCGTCAGACCCTCATGGAATCAGGTACTTAGCAATAGACAGTGATGAGGATTGCCTTTTGACCTAATCATGATGACTGGCTTGCACAGTATATGGCGCTCACGAATGGCTGGATTTTACTGTGACCCGGATAGAAGACCAGCAAGACAGTTTATTCAAGAACGTATGGCCCATTTTATCGAGGTAGAAAAAACAAAAATGTGTTCCTTCATTATTGGCTAGCGTAGAACCACTGCTTACCATGAAGGAATTTTACATCGCAATGTTGTTCATACAGTGGTTGGTGGTAGATGTGCAGTCACATGTTTGTTGTGTCTGTAACACCATTCGGTTGTCCCCGTTTGTGTGACGTACAACCGAAAATAAAACCGGCATGGCTCTGTGGTAGAGTATACTGTAAAGTCATCTTGTCCGTGACCGAAAAATCGAGAAAGACGCAAATAAAATCAATAATAAAAAACCGGTTCGAGTGTCAATGTAACCCAGGCCGTCTGCGTGGCAAGCAGTTCTACCACAGAGCCATGATATTGCTTGAAACTGTTTCGGAAAAAGAACACTATATGATTGTCATGTAGTGGAAGAAGTCTCCTTAAAGGGACACTAAAGGCAAATAACAATTTATGTCCGAGTGAAAGCTCAATGTATGACAACTTCTAAAACTGCAATATTATCAACAGCAGTGGCCTACTTATCGAGAAATTAAGCTAAATGTATCGCATGATGAACGCCACAAGTGGGACATTTTCGAAGTGATCCCGATGACGTATGAGAGTCTGCCTACAATAAATCACTTATAATCAAACTAGCAGCAATATAAAAAGAACCTTCCGTGCATCAAAAGACGTAATAAAATGCTGTTTTTTCGTTTCCGTTTGATTCGTGGAAAAAAACCTCTGTGGCGTTGCCATGGGGAACGGCGCGTGGTTCAAAGGTTCCGTTTTCGCCGAACTGCGCTTCGCCCGGCGCCCTGCCTCGCTCGCGCGGTCGCGTCTCAGTGGTAGTTTCGGGATCGCGTACTGCCGTGGCGTACAGCCCAACTTCGCGAGCCAATGTCTCGTTGTCAAGTTCTGCGTCCACATCCATTGCGGCTATTGTGGCAAGCTTCGATAACTTCGATGGCCGCTGTTGCTGCTGTGGGTCCCGCTACTTTCGCTCTGCTGCTACTAGTGTCGGCGGCCGCGCACTAAAGGCGGGCAACGTTGGGCAAGACAGCAGTGACGTATGAAAGTGTGATTTCAGGCGGGTGATTTGAAGTGCGCTAACGTGATGCGGACCACTAAAACGTGATTTTATTTCAAAATAAGCACTTCCTTGGCATAAAAGTAGCACTACGAGGCTTCTGGACCGCTATCTCAACAATCAACGTCGACTTAACATTTGTGTTTAGTGTCCCTTTAACGCGTGTAATATTGTGTGGCAGAATCGTAGAATCGCGCCAGGCTGAAAAAATGTGAACTGCGCAACGAGTGGGTGTTTTAAAGTCCCACCCATTACAAAGCGCTCAGACATGTTTAATCGTCATCAGCTGCAAAAGCATCAACAATGTGAGCAGCTGAGTAGGTTCGCGCGTTGCCTTACGGGAGTCTCGGGAAATCGGGAGTCTCTCGGGAAAATCGGGAGAGTTGGCAGGGATGCAACGCTCAAACTCCGCTTGTGCGAATTCAGCCACCTTTAGCTTACAGCAAACTCGCGACTGGACCGTTACATTATACAGTACTTCGTAGACCGTTCTTATCTTTGAAAGTATTCATTACTTGGAAATAATTGCCGACAAGTAAGCTTCGGGAGAACTTGCGTTTGGCCTAGTTGGTGCTTACTGTTTGACATCTTACCGCCCGTGTCGTCGTACCTCCCTCTGTCCTCGTCTTTTTTGTGCGGTCACGATGTCAAAAAAGTAAGCTTCGATACCTGTAAGCATGATGAAACCTGCGACTGTTACGTGTGGCTGCGGGCGCCAACAGAGTGTTTTCCATTGTCAAAGCGTGAAGAAAATTAGGGGCTTTGGAGCCCTAACGTCGACAGAATGCTTGCGCAAGTGCACCTGGGCCGAGCAGTGGGCGGTGCGCCTGTGCGAGTCACGCGCGAGGAGAGATAAGCAGCCAGACAAGGTTATCAGAAACACTCTGCCATTGTTCTCCTTCACCATTGTGTGACAAGTGGAGGCAGATCTTTGCTTCTCGGGGCATTTTGCTATCATGCGGACACCACTGCAAATAACACTGTCAAGCTCCAATTAAGTACAGCACTTCTGCCCGTGTAACCAGTAAACTAATATATACGTCATTTTCGGTACAGTACCTGATCCTCAGCATCACCTACAAGTTGTTGCTAACCCCGTTTCTAGTAGAGCACTGCACGGGCCGGATTTTACGGCCCGGGCCCGGCCCGGGCCCGCTTTCTGACGCCCGAACTCAGCCCGGGCCCGTGGTTCCAAGCGCGGGCCCGGCCCGGGCCCGGGAGTACATGACCGAACCCAGCCCGAGCCCGGCCCGGGCGTACTTGACCGCACCCAGCCCGAGCCCGGCCCGGGGCCGTCGTTCTAAGCCCGGGCCCAGCCCGGGCCTGGGCGTTCATTACTAAACTAATCCAGGGCGCGCTTGTTCATAACCAGGCCCGACCCGGGCCCGCTAGAAGATATTAGTTGTTGATGATGATTATTAATGATGCCGTGCGCTTTGTAGCGGGCGATCGGACGGAAAATCCGGTGTGTACATGCATCGAAATGTTGCTTTGCCCGCGGTGGTAGCTCACCCGGGCTTTCGGGCCGGCCCGGGCCCGTGCAGTGCTCTAGTTTCCAGTTCTGTTCAGGCGGCGCATTATGTACTGAGGAGAGCCGATGTGAGCGTCTAGGCTTATGCGGGACTGTCTGACTTTTTATTGTTCGATTCGGTATTTCGTGCTATTCGTAAATAAAAGAAAATGCTTTGCATGGCTGACAACGCATTATTGCAGTGTATGTGGTCTCTGCGCGCATAGACGCTCTGTGCAGATCGCGTGGCTTTCTTGAGAAAGCGCCGATGGCGGAATCGCAGGACGACAGAGTTGTTCACTCCCGAGCGCTTTGTCTTGAAGGGAAGCTGCTATTCCCGCTGAGGAGTTTTTCTGTTCATGGTGTTCTGTCCATGCAAGTGCAGCATTCGACCTTGGATGTTGTCTTTTCGCGCCCACATCCAAGAACCATGACAGACCAACAAGCCCGCATCGCTACCCTCGTCGACCGCCACGTTGGCAGCGCGGCTTCGGGGCCGTGTGCCCCGCTTCTCGTTTCTTGTGTGCTTCCGTATGAACACTTTTTCACTAGAAGTTGTCATGACCATGCCTTAATTACGAGAGATGTTTTACTCAAAAGCTGGAAATGTTAGCCTGGCTACTCGCCTGACATGCTACTCCAAGTGCTGGGTGATGATTATGATACATACACTGATAACCACATAACACACACAGACTACACTGTTTACAACGCCGGGTTCAGGCTCGTGGCGCGTAACGCACAGATGCTGCTTTGCCCAGAATATGGCTCAGTTCTAAACGCGAGCCGTTTACCTTGTTGCAACTACTTCGCTGCCGTATAAGCGAACGAACTGGATCGGTCGTCGGCCGTGCTAGCTGAACGAGACTCCGAGTGGCAAGGGCTGGGAAATGGAGCATTTCAGCTGTGAAGACGCGTCAGCGGGATGCACGGAAGCGCGGCTGTTGCAGCAATCGCATTTTCAGTTCGATGTCTTCGCTCAGCGGCTGCAGACTGGCATTGTCGGCACGAACAGAATGGCGACCCTTGCACGATTTGCCGATCGGCTGGCCTCATGCACGTCGACTTGTCGACATTGCTGCACGCACATCCCAACTGTTGTACAACACCGTAGAGAACGTTTCCGGCGATAGGCGCCAGGGAATGGCGCATGCGCACTGCGGGCAAACAAAATGTGGATTCACCGCGGCTGCTTCAATTGAATTCGATGCGTAAAAGATTTGCAGGCTCATATATGCAAGCTGTATCGTCGCCGCAATTACTCGTGCGAAATGCCCTCGAGCTAGAGAATGGCGAAATTGCCCGCAATATTCAACGACCGAATGCTAGGAAATGTGTAATCGCGACAGTTGCGGCCTTCTTATCCGCTCAGGTGAAGGATGCTGCCGCTATCAGCTGGGCAGGGGAATAGCGGCTTACACGACGTGACAAAGAGGGCAAAACGACGTTCTCGGAAGATTTCAAGCATTTACGCAAACATTTGGGCGCGAAACAGGCGAGGCCTATATGTTTGCATTAGTGTGAATGCCCAACTAGCACCAACTAGCCCGAACCAAAGTACTGCTCCAACCAAAGCTTTGCTGCAATTCGAGTATCCATCGAAAATGCCTTAAACGATCACGGACAGAGTAGTCAGTATTTGAAAACAAAACTTTCAATAGTTTTCCTATGCTTCTTAAAGGGGTCTTGCGCCTCAAATTACTCGGAGAATACAGCAAAGTTCTTATGCTCGAGGCTTGCCGTGTGGCGTAGATAGAAAACTATCATCATCGTGAACTGGCACGCGCACTCTTGGTCCTCTTTCTTGCTCTTCTGCTACGCTCGAAGAACACGTGGATGCAATAACTCCGATGGGCGAGCGAAAGAGAGAGAAAGATAGACGAAGAAATTCTAGGGGAAAAAGTTTCTTTGCGAAGCGAGATTAGAACCCGCGTAGCCACGAAAAGAGCGTGGTAACCATTCCGCTATCCAAACACGCTAGCAGAACATCGCATAGCCTTATGTATCGTCATCATCATCAGCCTGTCTACGCCCACTGCAGGGCAAAGGCCTCTCCCATGTTCCGTCAATCAACCCGGTCCTGTGCTTTCTGCTGGCACGTTATACAGACAAACTTCTTAATCTCACCTACCCACCTAATTTTCTGCTCCCCCTCACGCGTTTGCCATCTATACATAGTCGGGTACAACTTTAAACGACAGGAGAAGCCCCGCCCAGATGCGCAGCAGCCAAAAGAAATAGTCCCGCTCAAAAAATTGTGGCTGCTTCTAAAACGCGTATTTTTCAGTATAAATGAGATCTTGACGAGTGCTTTGGTAAAACTGTCACGATGGAAATGCTAAGCACATGCTGGATCGCGAGAGAAAAAACTCCGTGTCTTCTACAACGCAGTGCGCGTCGTCTGCTAGGGAGCAAGATCGACGGCACCAGGCGTGTAACTATTGAGCAGTCGCTAGCTTAATAGCGTAAGATTCATATATACTTTTAACACGAAAGTGTTTTATGCCGGGGTCCACCAAGTACATCCGTCACGGATATGACGTTGATAAAATGGACGCCAACGGGTGAGAAAGAAAAAAACCAAGAAAAAGATACCCCGCTGGGAATCGAACCCACGACGCTGCGGCCGCGACGGCAAGCGCCCGACGCCCAACCGACTAAGCTAAGTCGAGAGATGCTAGACACGGCGCGAACGCGCCTTATATCTTTCACACATTCTCTTTCGCGGCGGGCGGAGCGGGGTGGAGCTGCCGTCTGTGATGGGTGAAAAGAAGTAATGCTTCACGATCGACACTTACTAACGCTTACTCCGAGATTGTACGCTATATCGGAGGTCATGGTTAAAGCGTCTCGATACCAGAGATAGACTGGCCGCGCTGGCGTCGCCGAGGCATCCTTGACGAAGTTACGTTCTTTGCCTTTGGCTTCGTGTTAGTGTGCGTCGGCTCATCGGAGTAGTGCAGCTTCCACGTGCACCAACGGGATTTCTCTGCCGCCGACTGCTTCAATTGCGAGAGCACCGACTAACAAAACTGCTGCAATATGCGTTGCAGAAAGGACGCGATTTCGACGGGCGAATGTCGTGCCTTGGTGGAGCGACAGCAGCGCCTGCGAGACAGAGGCCAGCGGGACGCACGCGTTTGCGGCTCAGGCTACGAACCTCTACCTCCCGCGTTGCTGAAGTGCAGTGTGTGTTATGTATGCATGAGCACAGGCGTCGGCTACCCATTACTAGAAAGCGCACACCGTGCCGTTTCTCTCCTTAATTGACGACGCTTTGAAGAAGTGCATACCGGGTACCAGTGTTGATTATGAGCTTGTTGATATCATCCTTACGCGGGATTCACGATTCGCTGTGTCCAAATATATGTTCACACCGTCAGCTACCACAACGGTTTAATCATGATCATGGGCGTTAGTCGTCGCGATAGAGACATGCTGACAACATGGGTGCATCCACGTCAAACGGTGCTATAGCTGCCAAACACGAATAGACATTGTACAAGCTCTCATATATCACTACACAATGAGCACTACTTCTGTGAAGACACGTTTCACTTTCGTGTTATACCGATTCCTATGACGGAGGGATCAGCCATGTTTTTTGTGTGTTTTCACAAGCTTATTTCATTTTCAATGTGTTAGGCTTATTTTTTATTCATTACTTTTTTGTGGTTGCGAGCCTACAATCTCGTGAGTTCGCGCACGGCATTCCGTGCCAGTTTTCCGCCATGGAGCCCAGTGAGGTGACATCGGAACGCGATCCTTTGTTGCCGAACGAGCCTTGTGTCGCCTCGATGGCCACACCCCCAAGGAGCCTCGGCAAGAACAAGAGCGGCCACATCCTGAACAGCGATTCACGCAACATGATCTTCCACTGCTGCACGTACTGGCGCAACAGAGCCTGAACGCAGCGTGGAGGACACGAGCAGGTTTGTGGCCGACGTGCTCGGTGTCAGCGAAAGGACTGTTCAGGGAGGAAGGTAAAGCTTCGAATTTTTCGGGTGGCAAACTGACGACGCCCTCGCGAAAGCGCCCACGCAATGACGCAGCGCCAAGTTTGACAGCTTCACGTTGGGCGCGCTGTATGCACGATTCCTTTCGTCGCAACGAGATACCGACGGTCGAGTAGATAACTGCTGAGTTCTCGGAGCGTATGGAACTCCCATCACTAAGGCGGTGTACTGTGCGTCGCCTGCTTGCCGAGATCGGCTTCAAGCATAAAAAGACAAGCCGCAACTCGCTGCTTATCGACCGGGATGACATCACCCAGGGCTGGGCAAAGATACTTTGAAATTGTATCTCGATACGATACAAGATACTCAGACAAGAAGTATTTGAGATACAGTTACAAGATACTTCCGGAATAATTGTATCCGATACGATACTTCCCAATTGTATCTTAAGATACTTCGATACATTTGGAAATTTGCTCTTATATATCGATATAATGAAGCAGGAAACGCCTATGAACAAAAATCTTTGATCGGAATTTTCTTAACTGCGACCAACTTTGTTTAATTTTGAGAAAATATCTCTTTGCGTCCCCAGATTTCTGTCTTACTTGCTCAAGATATATTAGTTTCATTCCGAATCAGCTCAGCTTAGCATGAGAGCTCTTTATACGCTGCGCTGTCAATGGTTCTTGTTTGGCACTTTTGTAATTAATGGGTGCCGCTTCTCTACTTGCCGACCAGTTAGCGGGTTGCCATCTGAACACAAGAACGCCAATAAGAAGCCTCCGCACGATGGCGCAAATACCGTTGTGCAGTTCTGCCTTGTCCGTAAGCGTATTACCGTTTTCGGCATATCCGGATCACCCGAAATGCAGAAACAACGCTGGTAGCGATATTTTTTCGTGACGCATCATTGAGGGCTTAAAACTGCAATGATTTTTCTATTCTACTTATCTGCTGGCGTAAAGCATTCGTTAGCAACATATTCACTGACGTGCAATCTTTTGAACTTTCTTCTCCGAGAGAACTAGTGCGGTCGAGAATTGTCTGGCACAAAGCGTTGCAGGATACCACTGCTATTGCCACTTATGGTTCCGACTATCTCGTGATTTGCAACAGCGATGACCTCAAAAACAAAATCGATATATCTTAGTCAAATAGCAAGGTGGTTCCGTATCAATCACAGTGAATACGTTTACAGGTCGTTTCACGTAACTATAGAATCAAATATCAAACAAAGGGGTTAAAGGGACACTAAAGAGCAAAACGATTTTTCTCGTATTAGTGAACTACTCTTTCACGATACCAAAAACAACACGCTCCATGCGAGAAGACGCTTAGTAAGCGAGAAATCGCGCAAAAAGAAAATGTGGGTGGCGACGCCACCTTCAAGTTTCCGCACCATTCGCCGTGACGTCACATGTTTTAACGGCGCCTGCTAGGGCCTACGTAGTTCTTAAACGGTAAAAAGGAATTACACTGTCCTCTGAGGGGGCCATAGAGTTAACATACCAAGATTGAGGAAATTTTGTTGAGCCAATGGCGCCCAAATACGATAAATACACTTTGAAATCCGTGACGTCACGCGTGAAGATTATGGCGCGAAATTTAGAAATGAAACTTTCAACTTCATTTTCTCCTTTATTAATAGACCTATGATGGTGAAATTAACGACATTATAGTTCTGAAAGTACAATTTATCCATCTAAGCCGATTCATTGTTTTTCTTTAGTGTCCCTTTAACCGCGACTGAATGAAACCAATGGAGTATGGTTTACCGTCATGTGGCGTTCCTTATAATATGCTTTATACTGTATTGCGCTTAATTGGTTGATTAACTCCGGTCAATTAGGATTACTGAGGTCAGAAAATGATTTTTAATATTCATTTAGGACCACGTGGGTGCCATCACGTCGTAGAGGGCATACCAAAACGACCGTTCCAATTTTTGGTGGTGACGTACAGGCTGTTTAACACTTCGGGAAAATCTCGGAGCGCGTGGCATCGTGATGCGGCCAGCGCTGCAACCACGCGCCGTCAGCAGCTCGCGCGTGCGCAGATGTACAACTCTACACCCTTGAAGCGTCTGCGCACGCGCGAGCTGCTGCCGGCACGCCATTGCAGCGCTAGTCGCATCGCGATGCCAGGCGATCCGAGATTTCCCCTAAGTATGAAACAGCCTGTACATGCTGCGTGGCGATTTTTTCCGATTTTAAAATAAAGCGCACGAAATATCAAATGAAACCGCGTGACAGCGCCGCTCGTGCGCTACCCTACTTCAGCCCTCTCAAACGTGCTTCGAGCATAACAACGGGCGCGTGAACTGTCAGCATATCGAGGACGACGGCGTCTCCTTGCCGTGTGCGGTCGTCAGAAATATTGACGCAGTGTGAAGCCGATGCATAAAGCCGCGGCCGGTCATTTCGCCATGGTCCACGCGCCGGTTGTTTCGCTCGAAGCGGGTTTCAGAGCGCTGCAGTACGGCAGCGCGCGAGGGCAATCACGTGGTCATGTTTCGCGGCCTTTCTTTAAATGGGATGCAAACGGAGGACCGAAAAAAATAGCACTCAGCATATGCTGACAATGAAATTATGGTCAAAATAACCGCTTGAATAATTGAGCAGGAAGAACAAAGATACAGTACGCCAAGATATCTTATGTTACGTAAGTGTTTGTTCTACGGCATCTAGCATCAGCATCGGTGGAGCGACAGTTTTTAAATGCGAAGCATTTCTTAGCGAACTTCTGCGACTTTGACCGTATCTATCTATCTATCTATCTATCTATCTAGCCGCCTACGACTTTGTGCTCTCCTGGTCGCTTGGTTAATCGAATGTGCACCAAAATTGGTATGGCGTAACATGACTGTATGACGAACATAAATGACAAGTCATAACATGAAAATCATGACACGAATGTCATGTACAGCATGATTTACATGCTACGCTCATGGTGCGCTGGCGGCCGTTTCGCTAGCTTGATATACACCAAAATTGGTATCTTGTGACGTGACTGTGTGACGAACATAAATAACACGCGTTAACATGAAAATCATGACACGCATGTCATGTACAGCATGACTTATGTGCCACGCTCATGGTGCGCTGGCGGCCGTTTCGCTACCTTTATATACACCAAAATTGGTATCTTGCGACGTGACAGTGTGACGAACATAAATAACACGAGTTATCATGAAAATCGTGACACGCATGTCATGTACAGCATGACTTACGTGCCACGCTCATGGGGCGCTGGCGGCCGTTTCGCTAGATTGATATGCACCGAAATTGGCATCTTGCGACGTCACCGTGTGAAGAACATAAATAACACGAGTTATCATGAAAATCATGACACGCATGTCATGTACAGCATGACTACCGTGCCACGCTCATGGTGCGCTGGCGGCCGTTTCGCTAGCTTGATATACACCAATATTGGTCTCTTACGACGTGACCGTGTGACGAACATAAATAACACGAGTTATCATGAAAATCATGACACGCATGTCATGCACAGCATGACTTACGTGCCACGCTCATGGGGCGCTGGCGGCCGTTTCGCTAGCTTGATATACACCAGTATTGGTCTCTTACGACGTGACCGTGTGACGAACATAAATAACACGAGTTATCATGAAAATCATGACACGCATGTCATGTACAGCATGACTTACGTGCCACGCTCATGGTGCGCTGGCGGCCGTTTCGCTATCTTGATATACACCAATATTGGTCTTACGACGTGACCGTGTGACGAACATAAATAACCCGAGTTATCATGAAAATCATGACACGCATGTCATGCACAGCATGACTTACGTGCCACGCTCATGGGGCGCTGGCGGCCGTTTCGCTAGATTGATATACACCAATATTGGTCTCTTACGACGTGACCGTGTGACGAACATAAATAACACGAGTTATCATGAAAATCATGACACGCATGTCATGCACAGCATGACTTACGTGCCACGCTCATGGGGCGCTGGCGGCCGTTTCGCTAGATTGATACACACCAAAATTGGTATCTTGCGACGTGACCGTGTGACGAACATAAATAACACGAGTTATCATGAAAATCATGACACGCATGTCATGTACAGCATGACTTACGTGCCACGCTCATGGGGCGCTGGCGGCCGTTTCGCTAGCTTGATATACACCAATATTGGTCTCTTACGACGTGACCGTGTGACGAACATAAATAACACGAGTTATCATGAAAATCATGACACGCATGTCATGTACAGCATGACTTACGTGCCACGCTCATGGTGCGCTGGCGGCCGTTTCGCTAGCTTGATATACACCAATATTGGTCTCTTACGACGTGACCGTGTGACGAACATAAATAACCCGAGTTATCATGAAAATCATGACACGCATGTCATGCACAGCATGACTTACGTGCCACGCTCATGGGGCGCTGGCGGCCGTTTCGCTAGATTGATACACACCAAAATTGGTATCTTGCGACGTGACCGTGTGACGAACATAAATAACACGAGTTATCATGAAAATCATGACACGCATGTCATGTACAGCATGACTTACGTGCCACGCTCATGGTGCGCTGGCGGCCGTTTCGCTAGCTTGATATACACCAATATTGGTCTCTTACGACGTCACCGTGTGACGAACATAAATAACACGAGTTATCATGAAAATCATGACACGCATGTCATGCACAGCATGACTTACGTGCCACGCTCATGGGGCGCTGGCGGCCGTTTCGCTAGATTGATACACACCAAAATTGGTATCTTGCGACGTGACCGTGTGACGAACATAAATAACACGAGTTATCATGAAAATCATGACACGCATGTCATGTACAGCATGACTTACGTGCCACGCTCATGGGGCGCTGGCGGCCGTTTCGCTAGCTTGATATACACCAATATTGGTCTCTTACGACGTGACCGTGTGACGAACATAAATAACACGAGTTATCATGAAAATCATGACACGCATGTCATGTACAGCATGACTTACGTGCCACGCTCATGGTGCGCTGGCGGCCGTTTCGCTAGCTTGATATACACCAATATTGGTCTCTTACGACGTGACCGTGTGACGAACATAAATAACCCGAGTTATCATGAAAATCATGACACGCATGTCATGCACAGCATGACTTACGTGCCACGCTCATGGGGCGCTGGCGGCCGTTTCGCTAGATTGATACACACCAAAATTGGTATCTTGCGACGTGACCGTGTGACGAACATAAATAACACGAGTTATCATGAAAATCATGACACGCATGTCATGTACAGCATGACTTACGTGCCACGCTCATGGTGCGCTGGCGGCCGTTTCGCTAGCTTGATATACACCAATATTGGTCTCTTACGACGTCACCGTGTGACGAACATAAATAACACGAGTTATCATGAAAATCATGACACGCATGTCATGTACAGCATGACGTACGTGCCACGCTCATGGCGCGCTGGTGGCTGTTTCGCTAGCTTGATCTACCCCGGAATTGGTCTTGCGCGATGTGACTGTGTGACGAACATCAATAATAGGAGTTAACATGAAAACCATGACACGCATTTTCCTCACTGACATACAAGACGATGTATGCAGCTCTTTGCTGGCTGCTTCGCATTACATCGATTCCCACAATGCGTGGGATCTGCCGGCTTTTTAGAATCTCATTTGCATATAAATCTATCTCATCGTATGTAAGTCAAACTTACATCCACGAGATCTTTTAATTCGCTGTCGTGTGAAAGCCGCGAGAGGCAAAGAAACCCCATTCGGGCATTCTTCAGACTTCGTAAAGAAGCACCACGCAAGGAAAACTTCGATAACGACACTATAGGAGCATCAGAATTTTCGCGAAAGGTGCCGTACGCGTTAGAGTACGTAGAACAGTACAGTGGTTACGAGGAAGTGTCATGGTACCGACACAAGTAAGAAGAAAGAAAAAAAATTGCGAGAAAGCGAAGTTCGACTGCTCGTAGACGTTCCTGGGCTTGTGTTTATCGAGATCGTGCGAGCGCCACCACGTGACTGTGGTCACCAGTAGAGACGCGCTGACCTCATCGCCTGCCCTCGCTGGAGAACTCTGGCAGATATACAAAAAGAATGTCACTGTCGTTAGTTCTATTCAAGTAACTTAGTAGCAGTAGTATCAGCTTGAGAAGCGTAGTTTAGCCACCGTTAATTGTTTCGCTCGGCGTTGTTTCTATAGCAGTATCTTGTATCTTAAGATACACGATACATTATTGAATGTATCGGAAATACAGATACAGATACTCGTCTTGCGAGACGTATCGCGATACAGATACAAGATACCCAAGGAGTATCTAAGATAGTATCTAAGATACATGTATCTTCGATACTGCCCAGCACTGACATCACCGATTGGCGGAATCGCTACCTCCGTGACGTGGAGCGTTACCGGGCGGAGGGCTGAAAGACGTTCTACCTGGACGAGACAAGGGTGACGGCGGGACACACTCGGTCGATCGTGTGGACAGACACCGTGGTGCAGAAGCGCGGACGCCTGTTCGCTCGAGCAAATGGCCCGACGACGGGTCTAAAACAACCTTCCGGAAAAGGTCAGCGCCTGATCGTGACGCACGTCGGCAGCGAGGACGGCTTCGTCGACCGCTGCTTGGATGTATTCCGAGGTCAAAAGACAGGTGACTGTCACGAGGAAATGGACGGCACTCGCTTTCAGGGCTGGTTCAATGACGTTCTGCAGAAGTGACCAGCTGGAAGTGTCATTGTTTTAGACATTGCACCTTACCGTAGCCGGCGAGAAGAGAAATTGCCGACGACGGCTTGCAACAAGGAAAAGGTACAGGAGTGGCTTACAAGCAAGAACATCACCTACGGTAAAAGGATGATAAAGAAGCAGCTGCTTGAGCTGCTGGCATCTGTAAAGTGATGCTTTCTGGGCCACATCGTAGACAACACAGCTGTAAGTGAAACACAGCGCGAAACAACGACGGGGACACAGAAAGGAAACACACACAGCGCTGACTTACAACAGTTTATTAGATGAACTTCCTTGGCATATATACAGAAAACAGCCATACCAATGCGCATGTCAAAACAGATACGCTCCCCATCATCTTGGAAAACCCGATCGAAGAAATGCTAACTCTTTATTTGATAACATGACTGACGGTGAACTGACACATTCATCACCCAACCTATGAATCATCTCAGCTTCGATAATCTCACGCACAAGCTTCTTACTATGTTTGCTTACGACATCAGCTTCATTAAAAATTGGCGAACACGTGCAGTCCTTGCAGTGCAAAGCAAGAAGACCCCCCTGACCTTGACAGGGGGGTCTTCTTGACAGGTCAGGGGGGTCTTCTTGCTTTGCACTGCAAGGACTGCACGTGTTCGCCAATTTTTAATGAAGCTGATGTCGTAAGCAAACATAGTAAGAAGCTTGTGCGTGAGATTATCGAAGCTGAGATGATTCATAGGTTGGGTGATGAATGTGTCAGTTCACCGTCAGTCATGTTATCAAATAAAGAGTTAGCATTTCTTCGATCGGGTTTTCCAAGATGATGGGGAGCGTATCTGTTTTGACATGCGCATTGGTATGGCTGTTTTCTGTATATATGCCAAGGAAGTTCATCTAATAAACTGTTGTAAGTCAGCGCTGTGTGTGTTTCCTTTCTGTGTCCCCGTCGTTGTTTCGCGCTGTGTGTTTCACTATGCTACACCAACATGCCCAAATTCTCTCTACAGCTGTAAGGGCCGGTTGCATTGTACTCAGGCTCCCGCGTTACCACTGCGAATTTAATCCCATTGAGCTTGTGTTGGCCAAGGTCAAAAATGGCGTCGCTGCGGACAACAGAGACTTCAAGCTGTCCACAGTCGACGCCATCTTGAGGGAGAAAATCAAGCAGGTAATGGAGGAAGAAGAGCATTCAGCACGTGATGGACTTGGAGGCAAAGTTCAGACTTGACACGTCTGGGAGTGAGCACATTGAACCCATCATCATCCAGCTGGGTGAAGATGACACTGAAGAAAGCGACTCCGACTGCGAGCTGTCTGGCATTGAGCCACTCGACGAAGTATAGCGGCTTCTTATTAACGAAAGAACAGCCCTTATTAGGACTACCAAATTATTGCCGGTGGGTTCGCAACAGCTGACCATACAATCCGTGACCTCTAAAAAAATAAGCAGTTTCATTTATGGCGTATTCCTTATAATAGCAGCTCAATTCTGATAAGCAACGTCCTGCACACATCGTGCTCGATTTATGAAGTGGCATAGAAACATTTCAATGCTGGCATATCTGAACTGAAACACTATTAACCCTGATTATCGTTGGCGAGCTCAAAATGTTCATTCGGGCAGCCACCGCCGTGCTTGACGCGCCCCATAGTGAAATGTCACTATGGGGCACGCCATTTCACTATGAAATGTCATAGCGAAATGTTACTGTTTGAGGTGCCCCGGGCCCATAGTCATGTCATAGCCAGTGCTGGTGAAATAGCAGTAGTCAACACGAAACTGACAGCCACTGTTAGCAGCTTGCACGCCAAAGCGCATTCATGTGGTTGCATTGTTTAATTTGGTTATGACACAAGTATTGCAAATAAGAGAACAAATATAAAACATTAGCTTATTGAGGCCCAAAATGCTCATTCAGGCAGCCACCGTCGAGTTTGACGCGCCCCATAGTGAAATAGCAGTATCGGAGCAAGCTTTATGGGTCCGTTAGCAGTCTGCACTGTAAATTGAAGTGTTGGCATAGCCACTTTTTTAATTTATTAATCTGACTCGGGCAAGTAAACGCGAATGCAAGCACAATTATTAACGGAATTAACTTTGCTAGCATTTTTTGTCATATATACATACCGGAAAAATGCTCAGCAAAGTTGAACGTGTTTTAGTGAGTCACTTTGTTCATTACAAGCTGTAGGCAAAGTGACGGACAGCTTCAGACAGTGATATCGGTGAAGTAATAAATGGTGAAAGTTGCAAAAGCTCTCATAGCACTGCTTTACTGGACTCCATTCACCAGAAAACTGCGTTTGTAATGATGAAAGCGTCAAGACAGGAAATAATACCCCACTGCACAATGTTATATATGTGTACATGTACACATATATAACATTATAAATGTGTATGTGTACAATGTTATACATGTGACGGGCAGCAATTTGAATGCAACGTAGCAAGGTGCTGTTTCACAATATGGCACCCTTTCATGTGCACTTCTGGCAAGCTGTCGTATGCACTGATGCATAAACACATTAACAGGGGTAAGAGACGAAGTAATTGTACAAGCCACGTGATGCTTTTAACATTTTGTATCTGTCAATGTTTCTGTTGTACCAACTGATAGAACTTTCTTTAGTGCAAGTTGGTTAATCACGTTGCGGCAACAGCACAAGAAGCAAGGTCAGGATAGTAGGAAAAAACAAAGCAAGATGGCAGACTGAGGAGGCAAGGTAGACGAGAGAGAAAGGCTTTAATGACATCGAAGAGGCCAGCCCTGCTATCCACAGAACTTGGTGCTTTGAATGGGACGAGTTAATGAAATTGTAAAGAAAGATGTGGCTGCAGCATGCTTTGCAAAAACAAACGCAAAAATAAAAGGACAGAAATGGGAATAAACATATACACGCACGGAAGCACTCACATATTCACACACGTTCACACAAACGCGAGCGCGAAAACAGAGATCTAAAACACAAAAGGGTAAAATAACAAATATACACAAACACGCAAGAAAACACGCACACACATTTAACGCAGACGCGAGTAGAACTATTAGGAGTCAGTTCACAAGCAGCTGTGCCTACTTTGTCCTACTTTTTTAATGCACATATTGGCTCTGTCGCCTTCACTGTCATAGGAATTTTTTAGTAGCGACATATCACGACAGTCGAAAAGCAGCGCTAAGCTGTGTTGTCGGAAAGCAAGTCGAGCGCTGGCAGCACAACTTATGCGCGATTGTGTCACAGCAGGCATTCTACACAGGGGCGGCGCCAGGATTTTTTTACTGGGGGGGCACCCACGACAAGTGGGTGCCTTCAGGGGGGCAGGGAGGCTGGGAACATATGCATTGTATTTTGACTATGCTTGCTCTTGGGGGGGGGGGCAAAGGGGGGGCAGGCGGAAATTTTGGGGGGGGCTAGAGCCCCCCCAAACCCCCCACTGGCGCCGCCCCTGATTCTACAGCTGGCGCGTGCAGTGAGCGAAGAGTTCTAAGCCACACAGCGGCGCGAATTCATGCCAAGCTCCTTTGTAACGGCACCAGTGTATCAGTCATAATATTATATTAGCACTGAGGCTGACATTAAGGAAACAAACACTGCTCCCAAACGCCTGACCGTTAATAATCCAATGACATTCGCTCAAGCAGCGCGTGTTAGTCACTGATTGTTAGCATTGGTGGAAAGCAATCAATCGACGGTGCTACACAACACTCGAACGACGCTGCTTGACGCTCGGCTATCTTATCACACCGCTGCCAACGATCGGTCGTTTGCACGCTGAGCTGGCAGCAACGAATCTTTGCGTTGGAGGTTGCTTTCGCAAATCTTTTCTGTTGAGAAACTCGTAGGTTGGTTTCATCCGCGCACGCTTTTCTCATTTATCCTGATAACGGTTTTGCTCCATCACTTCGCCACGTCCGACGAGAAACGCAGGAGCACAGTACACAAACACACCCGCCGCTCACAGTACAGGTACAAGACTTTGGCGAACTCTCCTCGTCGTAACTTCACATAGGAGCAAAGCAAAACGCCATGGAACAAACGCACGATGTTTGTTTGCAGCGGTACGTCTTTCCAGACGGAGCGCAGCGCAGCGCCACCGATGTTCGCTGCAATCTCTCTTCGCCGGCTCACGGCTCAGAACAAACGCAGGCGGCACAAATTGTGCATCGTAAGCTAAATAATATTTCCGGCATGGCAGACCACCACAAACAATTCGAATTCACCCTGACGAAGGGAGACGCACACAGCTGACGCGACTCGGCCCAGTTCGAAGCGAGGGCGGCCATGTTAGGCATGTTCTCCGTCTGCGGGCTCAGCGGCCGTCCGGCTCATGACGTCACCTGAAGTGCGCGCCTATTGGTGGAGGCTCGTGTGCATCCGCCTTTGAGGGGAAAATGCCGCTGCCTTCTAAAGTTGTGCCCGACTATATGGAGTACAGCAAGGGGGGCGGGAAAGGAAAGTGAGGAGGGCAGTACAGAAAGATAAAATTAGAAAGAAAAAAGGGCAGAGAAACAGTACAGAGACCGAGAAAGACAGACAGAGCATAGCCATGTATAGTATAGCAAAGGGGTAAAAGCCTAGCCAAGCCAGAACCAGCCCACCAGCTCTGCTGTGCCTTGCACGACTTGCGGCAAGCTGCGCTTCTTGGACTTTCCCTTACTATCGCAGTTCATATTTCTTGCGTTTTTTATGTGATTGTGCTTCGATTCAAAATGATTTTTTCGTTTGTATGTGTTGCCACTTTTCACGCTCTATCCTATGCTTCGGAATTAGCTCATATTTTTGTCTTTGTGTTAGTACAGATATTTTGTTTTGTGAATAATTCTTTTCGAGTTGCCCCCCCCCTGCAATGATGCCTTCGTGGCGCTGCAGGTACTTGTATGTATAAATAAATAAATAAATAAATAAATAAATAAATAAATATGTGGTCTAGTGAAGGCGGCAAGCGGCACATTTTTTTTTTTTTTTACCGAATTCGGTTTCGGCGCAGACGACGGCATCGTACGTAAGCATACATGGTCGTCCCATCGTAAACGGGACGACCATGTAGTATGCTCGGTACTCCGAAAACTTTGCCGCATAACAGGTCTTAAATCCTTACCGATACACTTTACCCGTTCCTGTAAAATTGTTAATTTATAGTGCTTTATTTGTATCTCACATTCATTATGGGCATCTAGTATGGGGCACCACGACTCAGTTTAACTTAAATAAATTATTTCGTATGCTGAAGAAAATAATACGTGTCGTTGCTAATGTACCGTATCTGGCTCGTACCGAAAACCTGCATGAGATATACAACATAACTAAAGCCCATAACATCTACAAAACTAGACTCTGGCGTGAATATTATTTTAGTGCTAAACGCAACAATACCTTATTGGAAGAACTTGCAAACCTATCTGTCAATTTATACCGTTATAGCATTCGTACTCCAGAAGTGTGGAAGGTTCTTTAGAACGAACTATGCTTACCGTATGCCATGTAACAATCTCCCTAGACAACTTAACTCATACAACAGAGCAGGCTCTCATTTACAGCACTTAACATTGCCAGAACTTAAAATCTTAATTCGCTCCCCTCTCTAGAGTGTTTTCCGGAAGTTCTTAATGTGTGATACGTTTTTTTCTTAGTTTTCTTGCATATGTTATGAAGTACATATCTATCTTGTTCCCGCTTTATCTGAGTAGTGTAATCCATTGTGCAAATGTATTTTTTTTTACCAATTCATTGCATAACTGCCATACTTTATAGTCACTGCATTAGTGTGTCATACAAAGTGTATTATGTGGTTTACCATATGTAGCCATACTGTACTAAAAGGGGTGAGGTCTCCCTCAAGCCGCGTTTGTGCGGCTTTTTTCCCTCATCCACCTCCATTTACCACTACGTTGTACATGTGTGTAAATGGAAATCAATAAATCAAATCAAATCAAAATCAAACGTCAGCTTCTGGCAGCGAATGTGACGTAACATGCTCAGGGCGTTGGTTGGTTAAAGGGAAGCTGAAGCAGTTTTCAAGAAAATCGACTCTAGGACGTGTAGGAACAGTTTGATCCCTGCTGAATTCGCAAAGCGATGTGAGAGCTCTCAAAAGGGAACGCAAGCAGCACTTTTTGGCGAAAAAAATTACACCATGTCCCACTCAAGGGAACCATGAGGGGATCCGAAGCAGCATTGGGGGCGCACACTAGTTTCCTTAGTGTGTGAGGTTTGTATTTAGTGTGTGTTATCATTACGTTGTGTTTGTGCGTTGCTTTCCGTTATCGCCGAGTGAACAAGTGGCGCCGACGTTGACGTTACAACTCATCTGAACGGGAGCGAAGCGAGAATGACGGAAGCCGACCGAGCACGCGCGCTTATATACACATGAAATGGGGGAGGAAGAGAGTGGGTTACAGGCTGTCTTTGGCTGCGGCACGGCAGCATGACGTGAGAGGAGAGGCTGCGCCGCGGCTGCAGCGCCGGGGAGGAGAGGAGAGAAGGCGACCGAACACCTGCGTAAAGGAGGTGAGTGGGAGAGAGAGTAGGCGCATGCGGAGTGGAGCGCGGACGCCGCCGGACATAGCCCCGAGCAAAGGCTGCTTCGCATCTAAACAAAGAGGCTCTGGCCGCAGGTCTTCTTGAGATGCTGAGCGAACGCGGTGATGTCATCCTCGGTACGCCGCGTCATCTGCAACAGCAGCACTGCTGAAGCGCGGCCTCCTCGAATATCTCCGGCAACGGCACATCACGGAGGCCATGGTTGAAGATACGAGGGACGCTTGTGCACGCAGCGCTCGGCTGTTTGTCGTTATTCCAGAAATCGTAATCCGGCTGCAGAACTTTCAGCTTCGCTGCGCTTACTCGAACCTTCGTCACATAAACAATGCCCTCGCAGTTCGGAACCTTCCGCCGGAGTGCAGCGCGGGTCCGCCGAAGATGACGCAGGTTTCCACGCCCGCACTTTCGGCGCGCTCGTGTGGGCGGAGCAAGACAAACTTTTCTTTCGAGTATTTTAAGGCTCCTGCTGCAACGACCGCGGAAAATATGACGACATCGTCGACAATGTTGGTGGTTGCTAACGACGAAGTTTTATCGAATTCGAAAACCTCTTGAGCTTTCCTTTAAGCTTAAAAAAATGTTGCACGTGCGTATGATGCATTTGCTATCACCGTCAGCCTATGTGATGCCTAATGCAGGACTCCACGAATGACCTGCATTATACCTAAACCCCTTGTCGGCACCGCGAATTCACGTCGCCTCTGGAACGCACAGTAATGTCGTTACCTCCCTCCTTTCTCTTAATCTCCACGAAGATATCGGATGCTCCTGTTTCTGATCCTCTCTGCTGCTTTTCCAACACTTAATGATACGTCTATTACTTTTCAATGCAAGTTAAAAATGGAAACATGCTTTACACTTATTCGAGTTGGAAAAAGTCAGATTTGTGCCCTACAACTTTCGTTCGTGTGCTGTCCAATGGCATACAGAGTTTTCATTAAACCGCACGTCTCTCAATCTGGGTAAAACTATTTCTCTAGGCAAAACTGCGATTTCACAGTGGCCAGAAGTGGCTTTCACCAGTCGGCGTAACGGCTTACGAGATGGTAAGCGTGGTGAAAAGGCCACAACGTGCACAAAAGTGGCACA
>NW_023614846.1:0-22526 GCF_013339695.2 Rhipicephalus sanguineus
CAAGAGACGAAGTGGACGGTCTTGGCCTTGGCGAAGGCGCCAGGCCTCGCAGCGTACGCGCACACCTGCCAACTCCGATTTACACGGGAGACACCCGAATTTTCAGCGAACCTCCCAATTGTGTGGGCACAGTCGTAAATCTCCCGAAGAACACCCCCAACACCACTGCGATAAGAAACTAGCACCAACAAAGGGCAGTGGTTCTAAAATTTTCTGGCGTTCATCTATTGCCTGCAAAGCGCTTCTGAAGTCACGTTTGCCGCAGTACTCCGGTGTCATGCGAAAAAGCGTATTAAGATTAGGAAGGGGTTACTAGCGATTACGGGTCACAACATATCTGGTTCATTAATTACACACGCGCGCACGCACAGTATATTTATGAGTACAAGTATGGTCGCTGACATCTAAAAACTTTCATTCAGAGCTGCTCATAACGTCTCTGTGGCCCTGAGAAACAATATAAATCAAAACATATACCAACCTTCTTTTATCGCACACTAATTTTCCATGTTTTCTGGTGATACGAATTTCAGATGATACGAATATTTTTGGTGACCCCACGAGATTCTTATCACCGAGGTCTTACTGTATTGTACTCCGCACGGCTATGCTGTGCTCTACTGTCCCCCAACTCCCTCATGCCATGGACGCCGAGCAGGCTGCACGTTTGGAACGCCGGCGCGCTCTCGCCCGTGAACTCGAGCGTCGGTGAATCACTGCTCCGCGCTTCCTTCAACCTTCACGTTGAGTGCAAGTGCATACATTCTTTAACCACCGCTCTCTCAACCTATCCAGCATATTTGTTGCAATATGTCACGCTTCTACACCTACATAAAACTTCCAGCGACCATTTCTATCAGCGCATCCTCTACCGTAGGTACACTGCATTTATGGCAAAATAAAAATTTTAGCAGCGGAGCTGTTTAAGCTATCGGTAACTTGTGCTCCGTCGTGCAAATCTCCACAGGTGGGTACGCGCCTCAGGAATTGGACAAGCACCGCTACCAAGTACAGCAGGTGCGAGCGTTAAACCAAAAACTCTGCTCGGTGAAGTGGAGCACGTGAAACACGTGAAAGAGAGAGAGAAAGCAAAAGAAAAAGAAAATGGACAGAATGAGAAAGGGCAAAATAGAGAGAAAGAAAGGGAATAAAAACATAAAAAGATAGAAGGGCAGAGAAAGAGATAGGAAGAAATAGACACGAAAAAGAGGAAAATAGAGAACAAGACAGAAAGAGAAAGAAAGACAAATAAAAAGAAACAAAGAAAGAGAAAGAAAGAGATTGAAAGAATGGGAAAAAAGAGAAATATATATATAAAGATCCAAAAAGAGAAAGAAATAGAGAAAAATAGAGAAACAAGGAAGGCCACCCAGCTCCGCTATTCCTTCAGGTTTCGAACCATTACTGCGAAGCTGCCATTATGTTTCTTTTTTTTTTCAGATTGCTGTTGGCTGCTCAAAAGACTGCTTAGGCGAAGACACGCAGGAAACGCAGCTATTGAACAATGGCACGCCATGTATTGTAAGTAAGGTAACAGATTTGATAGGGGTGAAAGGTTCGTTCGACTGAAGTGCCTTGATATATTGAAACGATTTTTAGGCGTTTTCTAGAAGAACGCACATGCAATATAAAAAACGTGAGAAACATGTTTATTATTCTGTGGTGGTGCTTCTGAAGCTCCGAAGAAGTTCTAAATAAACCATTCGTTAAGTAATCGCGATGACTATCGTATTAAATAGAAAATCTCATATCATAATACTCACTTTCATTTTACCAGGGCCTTTCTACAATTGTCTTGTTCTAGATGAATGGTATTGAGGGACGCTGGCATTACTAAATACAATACAATGTTTCAGAAAAACTGTTTACAGTAGGCTGCGTGGTCATGAGCTAAGAGTTCACGGCCATACGACTTCAAGTTCCTCGTCTTCGTTCGCTCGTCCAGACGCTGTTATAGAATACTCTATCCCCTTTAGTGAACCCTAACACATCTCAGTGATTTCCATGTTGATATGTGCAATTATCTAGTCGTAGCGACTGCGTGCCACGCAGTCTGGAGCGGTTCGCATATTCTCTGTTTGCTGCGTTCTGCCGGACCCCTGCTGCAGCACGCGAATCCACAAATCCGGTTGGTTTAGACGCATCGGCGTGCAACACCAACTGTGACCCTCTACCGGACGTTTACAAGGGCCTATATGATTAGTGAACTGGTCGACCGCCCTTATTTGTGAGAGTGTATACTGAAGATGTCACGTGCATAGTTGGCGAAAAGCCTATAGCACTTCTTTTTCTTAATTTGTTAAGCGGAGTAAACTTTCTTTTAATTATGAATTCAACCTGCTTTTGAAACATTCGCATATACCAGGCTATCACTCATCTTGCACAAAATAGCTTACAGATTACCGAGAATTCAGGAGCAGAGTGATGCCAAAACGTAGTCTTTTGAACCGGTATCTACCGATTGTAGTTATAAACGTGGTCAGATTTTGCGACTACTCCATCAAATCCGCTGGATACATGACAACAGATTCCACAAGGCACTGTTTCATTTCGTACACAACACCGGCCGAACGGCGCACATCTAATACACAGGAAAATACAAAATATTATGCCTTCAGCGCAAGTCGATGTCGCATTAAAAAAATGGCCAAATCCTGAATTGGTGTTGACATTGGAAGAGTATTGCGCTCTGACAAGTTGCATCAGACAGGACGTGTTTACAACAGGTGGGCGGTGAAATTCTCACTGTACAAAATTGTTCAGGTGAGTAAGACCTACCGATAGGCACACATCTCTGCCAGGATTCTCAAAATTGGCCATTCCAGTACACCATTGTGTTGGCTCTTCAACTGGCTCGACAGCGTCAAGCTCAACCATCTCCACATTTTCGCTTGGCCTTTAACACAATGGCAACTTTTCTAGGAAGTCAACGCTAGCGGTACAGCAGCTTTTTAAACTTGGCGTTGTATGAACGCCTAATTTCACAAACACCGGAAAAAAGATGTTCGGAAACTCGCCGTCTGGGTTGATAGCCTCGATCTTCTGACTGATGACTTGAATAAAGCAATTTCAAATGCCTTGTTTAATGCTACCTGCCTTTGACGGAAGATGCACATGAAGGCTATCCATGGCGTAAATCCTTCCTTTCGACGACGTGTCGCGGTGCGGCCTGTGTACCGTAATCGTGCCGGAAACTGGAAGTTCCCCACGAGTGGGTTTCTGAAGACATTATCTGGCTTCAGGAAATGTAGATTTTTGAGATATCTCTGGTACATTAGGAGAGGAATCACAGTCACACCTGCTCCTGTATCCACTTTGGAGGTGATAGGCGACCCACTAATGTTTGCAGTAGCCATTCGCAGGTCGTGGCACCTAGATGAGACGACTACGCAAGAAGTGTGGTTCGTAAAGATGATATCGCGGATTGATGCTCTTTATTTGCAGACACAAGCAAAATGACCCTTCTGGTGGCCTTTTGTTGCACGTTACTTTTTGCGCAGAGCACCTCTCTGTAGTAGCATCCTGAGAGTAGCCAGAGGACGTACGCTGCTTTACCACAGACTCGAACGGCTTCCGTAGAGGTACAGTTACCTTACGGGCCAGATCGACACCGTCGACTTTTCCTTCGTTATAAATGTGCAGTGTTAAAACTTCTTCTAGCGCTTCAAACTGCCGTGCCATGGTGGTGGTCTTTTAAAGTGTCAGCTCAGCCTCCAGGTATTTCTTTCTTTCCGGCAGATTGCGGTTTCTGGTGCCCCCTAGTATCCTGTCCCAGATTATCTTTTCATGCATTTTCTGAAACTGCACAAGTGGCGCCAGTTGGTGTAGCTCTGTCACTCACTCATTCAATCATTCGAGACTTTCTTCTTCCCGCTGCTCTCTTCTGAAGAATGTCACTGTTTCGAATACGACATTCTTTCGAACTACGAAGTGGAACTAGATAACGCTGAGAGCATCATAGTGTTTTTCCTTGTCCCTCTGTCAATTTTCTTGAAGCAAGGATGTCTTTGCCTCGTTGCTCGTAAAATAGACCAATGCGTAGACTCATGCAAAACATGCAAGAAATGCGTGACTCATGTAAATAATGCAAAAACTTTCGAAATGCTGCTTTAATTGCGGCCACTCGCTTGGATTTGCGAAGTTAAGTTCCCCCTGAAGCATGTATTGAACGCTGGGCCTTGACATTTTGACAATGGAGCTGTTTAAGCCAATCGTAAGGCCGTGCAGAGCAACAGAAAACCATCGCCATGAGCCGGCACACGCTCTCTTCGTACTCTTCTTCCTCTTGGTCATCATCTGCCTCGCGCCGAGAACACGTGCGCCGGTTTGTCCGGCGTTGGATGCAATAGCTCTGATGGGCGAGAGAACAAGTACAGAGAGAGAGAAAGAAAGCGAAGGAAGACAAAAAAAGATAGAAAGATACAGACAGAAATAGACAGAGAGACAACGATATAGAAAGAAACAGACACAATACAGAGATATAAAAAAGAGAGAGAGCAAGACAGAACGAGAGAGAAGAGATGAGGTCGCGAGCCAAGGAAACCTTTGACAAAAGGAAAGCACAGACGGAATATGGGATATATCAAAAAAAAAGGCAGCAGAAATTTGGTCAGTTTTTCCGTCCACTGGGTGGTGCCATTGCGAGAGCTGTTGGCCTAAAAAGGAGGCCTCGATAAAGGGAAAGATACGTTTGCGGCCTATGTCAATTTTATAGCGTCTGACGGCAGCGCTTGGCAATCTCCAACAACGGCACGCTATCAGAACAAAAACAGAAAACAGAAGAAAGAGAAAGAAACAAAGTGGATATTCCTAAGCGGGGTGCTGTGTGTGCGAAGCACATCATAAAACCCCGCGCATAGCTTTGTGTACGGCTTCACTAAAGGACGGTGCGTAGGAACATGCAGCCAACTATTAGTCAACATTGGCTGATGCTGGCATTATAAGATTAAATACGGAAGGCTCGACAGGACAGGCTTAAGATGGGATGACTTCGTTTCGTCAAAACATTAGATTTTAGATTTTGCAATCACCTGATAGAGAATTGCTCTACCTTCAGAAAATTTATTACACTTTGGTACTCGCAGCTTCAGATATAATTTTAGTCCCTTTTTCTTCGACACTTTGACATGAAATGTGGGTGTATTTCTGCGAGCTCTGTGTGTTTTTTAAACAACATTTTCGGGGTTTGTGTATATTTTTCTCAGGAACTATAGACTATTTACGGACAGGTTTCGGTGCCGCCATGCTGGGATGTTAACCTTGCCGTGTTTTATCTTGAACAACTAAGCGAACAGTGTTACGGTGGGCGTATACACATGAAAACTGTTGGGTTGGTGCATTCGGCGTTTCCTGACTTGATCAGTTCGCGTCAGGGGATACAAAAATAAGAAAAACATTCGTTTAACAGCCTATGATGGCGGCGCCATATGCTTTACGTAAGATAGTCTATATGGCACAAGGAAAAAAAATTTTCATACATGTTAACCAGTTACATCTACATAACTCGAACTAGAATCAGTTGCCTAGGTGAGCTTTTATTTTTAGTATAAAAGAACTGTTCATCAGTGCCATTTTTATACATCGGCAAACGTAAGAAACAAATCTAGTTTTTGTGCACGCCCAAACTTTAGTTCCACTCTATAACAGCTTTGTGGTTGCACCCTGCACAAAATTACAATGCTGTGCAAATAGAGGAACTTGTAAAAAGTACATATGTGGAAAAAAACTTAAAAAACTAACATGACAAACGCTAAATTGCACTTATAAAACTATCTTTCAGCTCCAATGGAAACATGCGGTTATCTTTAAAATTGTTTGCAAAGTTTATAGCCGTAGCGTTTATTATACCACTGCTGTAGAGCCACAATTTGAAACTTATATTCAAAGGTCTCACGTCCACCTTAAAGGGCCGCGCAACAAATTTCACCCTTTGTAGTTTTAGGTTGCCAACACGTTCCTTGTACTGTTCCTGAGATTTTGGAGGTACACTCATGCAAGCATGATTTACAAAACTTTCAACTTCGAATGAAAGCATGACGATAAAAACTTGGCATATTTCACTCGCCAGTGATGTGTCAGCCTGCTTTGTCGCTCCATCCAAAAACGCGCTTTACATGTTTGCTGTCCCTGAACGCTGCAGCACATGTTGCCTTCCTGTCGCAATCGTGCGCCGCACTCTCTGACAGATTCGATGTCGCACCAATTTAGCAGACGACTCTATGTTGTCAATGAGAGGTCACACGTGTCAGAATGAATGAGCTTCTCCGACTGGACGGACTTTGAAACACAAGCCCCCACGAGGAAGCGACGCGCTATGCGTTGTTACATCACAAATTGTCACAATTGGTGTCTCTTCGTGGATCTAACAAGTACTGAATACATTACAATATGTAAATTCGCCACAATGAGTACAGTCGCCAGCATGCCATATATTTTTTTCCAACCAATCAAAATTAACAGCATAAGCTGAGCATACCTCACTTCTGCAGCAGAAGCTGTTAATGCACGTCACTGCAGTCGGCATGGAGCCCACTTCTGAAACAAATTAAAATATCAAACCGGTTTGCTCTCGCCGATTTCACTGATGCCACAGCAGTCAAGACCCATAGCAAGCAAACGGCCGATAAAAACGACATGCGTATTTGGGGTGCACGGTCCCTTTAAAGGGCATCATGAGGGCATTATATGTGTCGTCTTGGTAATAGCTTCGTAAAGTATCACAGAGGACTTTCTTCTCATTTTAAGCCCCGCACTGTTGGTTCTTTTTTCATGCTGGCAATAAATGTGCTCCGACCAACTCTCGGCTTAATTCCTAAAGTGCTTCGCATTTGAGCTATACCACCAACTCCCGCTCGAACTTCGCTTAGAAGGCTAAACCTGCGTTGTTTCCGTTTCGATACGTTCACGGACCTACGCAGCAGTCTTTAAAAGTTAAGTGCAATATATTTGTCTGCTGAATCTTTACACCATACTTCGTTGGCATCTCCTTTCTTGTTTTTTTACTTCCTTGTCTGCTTTTGTCTCTCGCCCATGCAGTAGCCAGGAAAATTAACCCTGCTTAGCCTTAATCATATGCCTTATTTTTCCCTTCCTAGAATAGCCGCCACAGTATTCCTACTGAAAGTCCTTACTTATATATTTTTATTTTTATCTGTAATGAAGGCAAGTGTGGCAATATACACTGTTTAACGCAAAAACAAATGGCCGCCGCATCTTGGGCAGTTAAACCAGTGTTTTCTTATTTTTGTACATCGCGCCATTAAACGTTGAACGCGTCAACCAAACTGCTTTCATGAGTGTGTGCCTATCGTAACAGTGACCCTTTAGTTAAAGATACAAAAAGGCAACATTAAAAGCCCAATGTGGCGGCATTCAGACCCATCCGTAAAACAGTCTATAGTATCCAAAAATTCTACGAAGAAGAACCATTCGGATGAAAATGGTAGAAATGTAGAACGCATTGATGACAATTTTTGCTTCTATTTCGGATGCTACGAATTTGCCGCCTTTCGTATTTGGCTGCTTACCGGTGCAATTATAAAAGTGCCGTGTACAGCACAGGGGCTGAGCAAGAGTTCAGCTGCCGCGTTTACAAGACACCGTCAATTAGTATCAAAGCAACCTACTCAAAAGCGACGCTTGTGGAGATAGGTTTGCAAGAAGCTTACCCTACGAGGCGACCGGGAATGGACGCGAAGTTCTCCCCTGCCGCAGCGCAGAAAAAGGTAGCTACAGCTGCGTTCGTCGACTCGCCAACACGGCACAGAAAGGCGCTCGAGGCAGGTTGCCAACCAACACGGGTTTATCAACCCAAGATGCAGCATAGTGCGACAATCATGGGCGCACTTGCAGGCCGTAGAGTGAACTCCGCAAGACCGATCGAGTGTACGCTTGCCGGCGGCGCTCCGACTATCACACAAAGGACAGCAGTCGAGCGCACGGCAAGAAGCCGCCTGCCAAAGTAGGCGCGTCAACCTCTCGTGCAGGCCTGAGAGCATTTCACGCGGTGAGCCAGCGCCAGACAGAAGCGAGCTTATGGCCGAGGGGGTTGTCACTGGCGGCCAATGTGGATAGGCGAAGCGCCGTAACGTGGGCTAGCGTGGTGTGCGGCGAGCATTGTCCGGACCTATCAGGACGAGTGTCTCCGCGCAGGGAAGACCAACGCATGGCTTGCACTAGGCATCAAAGGCCTGGCGCCGTAGCCACGGTAGCCACGTCGCCGAATAGCGGCGGTTCCCGGCGCTTGAGTCGCACGGGACCAGCACACGCGCTAGCTGGGGAACGAGGTGACAAAGGGGAAGGCGCTCTCGATTCCCACATTCCCCCTTCTAAGGACCGAGGCGAGACTGTGAAAGAAGCTGTCCGAGGCCACGCGACAAGGTCGGCTCAGCTACAAAGGGGCTGGCCAACAGGGCAATGTCCAGGAGGGTGGTGTCGTCTTCCAGACGGCCAGGACCAAAGAACGTTGCCACAGAGCACAAAGGTGAAGGTGACACTCCCATTTATACGAGTTCATAGGTCGGCTTTGGTCAAACAAAAGTTCCATCAGAAGTTCCACCACCAGGGAGAGTACACTGCTAGGAAGAAGGCCCGCGGCCCGGGAGGAACGGGGCAAGACTGCACCAGGGGTCAGCCAGCCTGCTTGAAGTTCGCCGGTCTGTAGAAGAAGGTAGTCGGGAACATACGAGGCATGCCTTCAAGTTGCGTGCAGCAGCCAACCGCCGAACGACGCTGGAACTGGGCTTGACAGAAACGCCAGGACGGAACAGCAGGTAGCCAGAAAACGGGAGCCGGAGCGAACACGCTCGGGCCTGGGCCAAAGCTTGAGTAGGCGGGCGGACCAGCCGCTGATAGTGGCTGCCAAGGCCGCCAGGTGCGTTAGACAGGGTGGAGGTGTCTGAAGGGCAGACAGTAGCAAGCAGGCCTCAGCTGGGAGGAGCCGGGAAACGGCGGGCCAGAGGTTCAGCAACAAGTTGGCGGCGTGGTAGAGCCAGGCGCAGGGGGATGGCTCGGCGATGTATAAGTGGACAGGAATGCCCCCGGCATACCCGGCTTGCCAAAAAGGGTGCCTGCCTGGGAGTGCTCCCCAACAGAAGGGGGCGCTTGCCAGGGTAGGGCTTTGACACTTCAGAGTGTATTTTCGGCTAAGACGGCCTTTTACCGCTTCCAGACGCGTGTCCGGGCACCTTAGCGGTTATTCTCCATTCACTGTTATGGTATGCAATAAAGTCCAGCTACATGTTAGTGGGAGAAAGGTTGCTTAAGTGTGTTTCTGCAAGTTGTACCGGTGGCGGGACTTGGGGCCAGCCTTCTCACGGTTTTTCTGCGGTTCGGTGACCGCCTCCCCTTCTCCCAGGTCGTTGCTGCGGGCAACAATTGTTTTGAAGTCGGAGACGTTAACTGGACCGCCGAACTGGCTCCCTTGGGAGTAAGCCAGCTTATACACTAGAGGCGACACTTTAGTCTGCACTCGGTATGGGCCCTAACACTTGGCTGAAAGGGAGGCAGCGATGCCTTTGGCGATGTAACTCAAGACGTGATTATGCCTGAGGACGAGATTGCCGACATCGTAGCGCACATCCCGATGCGACCGGTCGTACTGAGCCTTCTGTTCAGCCCGTGCTTTTGCAGGTTGGAACGCGCCAGGTCGAGGGCTCTGTCTATCCGTGAGTGCAGTCCCGCCGCGTAGCCAGACGGGCCGGCTTTCGTGGCGCGCGCTCTGCTGCCTTCCCGCAGAACGTGGTCCATAGGGTCAGGCAGCTCTCTCCCGAAGTTGAGGAAAGCGTTAGTGTACCCGGGTGAATGGTTCACTGCGGACTGCAAGGAGGAGACTATCTCATTAGGAAAGCCATCCCAATCCGTGTTGCTGCGCAAAGGCTGTCGCAAGGGCTTGACGTTTCGGTATATCTGCTCAGTCGGGCTGGCCTGTGGGTCAGCCCGACTGTGGGTCAGCCTGTGGGTCAGCCCGAGACAACCATACGTGGTTGTCTTGCGGTGGTTACTGCCAAACACAGCACACGCATTCACGAACACCTCGGCCGTGGAATAGGACGCATTGTCTGCGATGAAGTCCGCCGAGAAGACAAAGTGGGTAAAGACCTCGGTCAACTTGTCCCACATTGCGCGTGCCGTTTAACTTCCGAAGGGGAAGCGCTGGTCGCCAGTTATGTCGAGATAGGTTTTGCACGGTAGGTCTTGCATGAGATAGGTTTGCACGTAGGAGAGGGGAAAGAGGGGGAAGCGTAGGATAGGAGAGGGCGATACATATAACGTACTGTCGCAGCGCATTGTCTTTAGGGAGCCTTCATATTGCTACATGTAGGCTGCCGGAATCCATATTGTCGACGCGCGTGTGCGCCCGACGAAGAGGACGAAGGTCGTTAGCTGCTCGAGCTCGGAGCCGGATTGCTCAGCGCTGCAGCCGTTCTTGAAAAATATATCTTGTGAATAGCGACTTGTAAAAGCGACTGTCACTCACGTAACATATTTGGTGGAGGTGGAACGTTCCCCGTCCTCATCACGCAGCTCCGCAGTGGCCGCGTCATCCAGCCTCTCGCCATGGCTTCCAATGACAACCCGTCCCCATCTCCATCTGCGGCTCCTACGACAACCTTTGTTGCGGTCCCCACCCCCCGCGATCCTGGGACATTCTCTGCGCAACCTGGCCTCGACGTCGACTACTGGCTTCGCCTGTATGAACGGGTCAGTCAAACTCACCGGTGGGACCCTACCATGATGCTCGCTAATGTTCTCTTCTACTTGGACGGAACCCCGCGCATCTGGTACGAAACACATGAGACCGAGCTCACCAGCTGGGACACGTTCAAGGAGAAGCTACGTGACATCTTTGGGAACCCGACCGCTCGCCACGCAGCTGCACGACAAGAGCTCGCTACCCGTGTCCAGTCACCTACTGAGTCGTATGTCTCATACATACAAGAAGTGCTTGCTCTTTGCCGGAAAGTGGACGAGGCAATGCCCGAAGCTGACAAAGTGGGTCACGTTTTGAAAGGCATCGCGGACGACGCTTTCCATTTGCTGGTCTACACCAACGTCTCGACTATCGACCGCATCATTCAAGAATGCCGCCGTTTCGAAACGGCCAAAAGCCGTCGTGTGCACCCTCAATTTTCTCGGTTGCCAAACACGGCTGCCACGTCCACCTGCTCCGATTCCGCCGCTACACCGCCCTTTGAGCAGAGTGTAACGCGTATCGTTCGACGGGAACTTGAAGCGGCAAGTCCAGCGCCGTTCCAGCCCTCTCCATTCGACCATGCCACTATACAACCAACCCCCGCGGTCTCCGTTATTCAGGCGGTCGTACGACAAGAATTCGCCAACCTCGGGTTCCCTGTCGCCTGCCCCGTCTCTCGCCCCTCGTCCCGACCAATGCCCATGAATGCACCTCGAAGTGACCCATTCGTTCCTCCACGATCTCGCAACCCAGCGGAATGGCGTACTCCCGACGACAGACCCATCTGCTTCCGGTGCCACCGCGTTGGTCATGTATCCCGCTACTGCCGCGCCACTTGGACGCCGCCATATAGGACCCAATTTTTCTCGCCTTCCCGCCCATATGAAGATCTTCGCCGGTATTCGCCCAGCCGTACAGACCCTACTGGTGACACACCTAACAGCCGCCCTCCTGCTCGTTCACCGTCCCCTCAACGCCGTCGTTCCCCGTCGCCCCAACCCCGCCGCCACCCCTCGCCGCCCAACTTTGCATCGTACCCGACGGAAAACTAGATCGTGCAGCTCCTGGAGGTAGTGCTGCATCATCTCCTTCTGAACCAAATCCTCCGTTGACGCTTCCTACGAACAAGAACCTCATCGATGTGCATGTGGACGGTATTTCCTTGACGGCTCTAGTCGATACTGGAGCTCACGTGTCCATAATCAGTGCTCGTCTTTGTCGCCGACTGAAAAAAGTCCTCACACCTGCTACTACAAAAGCTGTACGCGTCGCCGATGGCGGAACTGTTCCTGTCACTGGAATGTGTACAGCTCGCATAAGCATAGCCGACCGTTACGTTCCTGTCCTCTTCACGGTGCTCCATAATTGTCCTCATGACCTCATCCTAGGGATGGACTTCCTGTCGACCCATTCTGCCCTGATAGACTGTTCCGCTGGTACTCTTTGCTTGGACCTTCCTCTTCAGCCAGATATTCACCCCGACCTCCCACACAGCCTCTGCACCTCGGATTTCATCCGCCTACCGCCTAAAGCCCTAACATTCGCCGAATTCACAACGACTTCATCCGTGTTGGATGGGCACTACGTCGTCACGCCGATTACTGATGTACTTCTGGCACGTGACATCACTGTGCCTCACTGCGTCATAACTATAGCCGCTAACCGGGTACATCTCCCCGTCATAAATTTCGGCTTCACGAAGCAAGTCCTCCCTCAAGGCATCTTAATCGCCACGTTGCGGTCCTTAGCCGATGACCACGTCACCTCTTTTGCAGCAGACGTATGCTCCAATATTTCTTGTCGCCCACCCGATACCACAAGCCTCGACATGGCATTACGCCCCATGATTGCCCCAGACCTCCCCCCAGCGCAATCAGCCGCCCTCATCCGCCTTTTGGCTTCTTACCGCGAGATCTTTGACCTTGACAATCGACCACTCGGCCAAACTTCTCTTGTGCAGCACCGTATCAACACAGGTGATGCTGTTCCCATTCACCGTCGACCGTATCGGGTGTCCGTATCGGAGCGCCAGATTATTCAAGAAGAAGTAAACAAGATGTTAGCTAAAGGCATTATTGAGCCCTCATCGAGCCCTTGGGCGTCACCCGTCGTCCTGGTTAAAAAGAAAGACAACACGTGGCGTTTCTGCATCGATTACCGGCATCTAAATCGAATTACGAAAAAGGACGTGTATCCTTTGCCCCGCATTGATGACGCTCTCGATTGTCTCCATGGCGCACGCTACTTTTCATCCATAGACCTTCGCTCCGGTTATTGGCAGATTGCCGTGGACGAGAAAGACCAAGAAAAGACCGCCTTCGTCACTCCCGATGGCCTGTACCAATTCAAGGTTATGCCCTTCGGTCTATGCAACGCCCCAGCCACGTTCGAGCGCATGATGGACTCTCTGCTACAAGGGTTCAAATGGTCAACATGCCTTTGTTACCTAGACGACGTCCTCGTATTTTCACCTACATTTGAGACCCACCTTGAGCGTCTGTCGGCTATTCTCGACGTCTTCCGCAATGCTGGCCTCCAGTTGAACTCGTCGAAGTGTCACTTCGGCCGCCAACAGATTACAGTGTTGGGCCACCTCGTTGATGCTTCTGGTGTGCGGCCGGACCCTGAGAAAATTCGTGCCGTCACCAGTTTCCCAGTACCCAAATCCGCCAAAGATGTTCGGAGTTTTGTGGGACTCTGTTCCTATTTCCGGCGGTTCGTGAAGGACTTTGCAGCAATCGCTCGACCACTTACTGATCTTCTAAAGAAAGACGTCCCATTTTCGTGGGGTCCACTCAAGCTGCCGCCTTCTCTCACCTCATCACAATTTTGACGACGCCACCTATATTGGCCCACTTTGACCCATCCGCCCCGACTGAGGTCCGAACTGATGCCAGTGGTCACGGGATCGGAGCCGTCCTCGCCCAACGTCAGCAGGGACACGACCGCGTTATCGCCTACGCTAGTCGCCTCCTTACACCTGCGGAGCGCAACTATTCGATCACCGAAAGAGAATGCCTTGCTCTTGTCTGGGCGGTCTCCAAGTTCCGTCCATATTTATATGGCACTCACTTCTCCGTAGTCACCGACCACCACGCGCTCTGCTGGCTTTCATCATTAAGGGATCCCACAGGTCGACTTGGTCGCTGGGCTCTGCGACTGCAAGAGTACACTTTTGCAGTGACGTACAAGTCTGGACGCCTGCATCAGGACGCCGACTGCCTATCTCGCTATCCGGTTGGCGAGTCGCGCACCGTCCCTGACACCGACGCTTGCGTGTGCACCGTTTCCCAACTGACCCACATAGCCGACGAGCAACGCCGTGATGCATCCTTACGGGCTATCATCGAGTGCCTCGAAGCCTCACCTTCGGACCGATCTCATCGCTCGTTCGTACTCCAGAATGGTACGCTATACCGCCACAACTTTCATCCAGACGGACCATCCCTGCTGCTTGTTGTACCCAAACACCTCCGCTCCGCTGTACTCCACGAACTTCACGACGTTCCAACTGCCGGTCACCTTGGTGTGTCCCGCACATACGACCGAATCCGCCGTCGCTTCTATTGGCCAGGTCTCGCACGCTCCGTCAGACGATACGTCGCGGCGTGTGAGAAATGTCAACGCCGCAAAACACCATCGACGCTTCCGGCTGGGTGCCTTCAACCCCTCGACATTTCGTCCGAACCCTTCTTTCGCGTCGGCTTGGACCTACTCGGCCCTTTTCCCCTGTCTTCTGCTGGCAACAGGTGGATAGCTGTGGCCACAGACTACGCCACACGCTACGCCATCACACGAGCTCTTCCAACAAGCTGCGCCACAGATGTCGCCGATTTTCTTCTGCGCGACGTGATCTTGCAACACGGTGCTCCACGCCAGCTGCTCACGGACCGTGGCCGCACATTTCTATCGAGAGTCATAGCGGACATCCTGCGTTCATGTGAAACGTGGCATAAGCTCACTACGTCGTACCATCCGCAAACGAATGGCCTCACGGAGCGTCTGAACCGAACCCTAACCGACATGCTTTCAAAGTATGTTTCCTCAGACCACTCCGACTGGGACCTTGCTCTACCGTACGTGACATTTGCCTACAATTCCTCGCGCCATGACACGGCTGGTTACTCCCCATTTTTCCTGCTGTTCGGCCGCGAACCCACATTGCCCCTTGATACAGTCATTCCGTTGCCAGCAGCTCCGACCACTGAATACGCCCTGGACGCTATCAGCCGGGCCGCTCATGCACGCGAAGCCGCTCGTACTCGCCTTCTGACCTCCCAAGAGAACCAACGCCGTCGGTATGATCAACGACACCGCGACGTACACTTTTCGCCCGGTTCTTTGGTTCTGCTGTGGTCTCCGACCCGGCACGTTGGCTTGTCCGACAAACTGCTCTCTCGGTACACAGGGCCATACCGAGTGCTTCGTGCGGTGACTCCCGTCACCTATGAAATCGCTCCTGCTGACTCGTCGTCTTCATCCACCCCGCATGCCAGCGACATCGTACACGTCGCACGCCTGAAGCAGTACCACTCGCCCAATGACGTTGACGCCTAGATGCGCCGAGACGGCGCCTTTGCGCCGGGGGTTATGCTACATGTAGGCTGCCGGAATCCATATTGTCGACGCGCGTGTGCGCCCGACGAAGAGGACGAAGGTCGTTAGCTGCTCGAGCTCGGAGCCGGATTGCTCAGCGCTGCAGCCGTTCTTGAAAATATATCTTGTGAATAGCGACTTGTAAAAGCGACTGTCACTCACGTAACAATATGTGCACGCCCCCTCCGTTTTTAAGACTGGTTACACACTACTACGACGGGGACGAACGGGTGCCGCTATAAGGAGCTTCGCCCCTAAAACATCTGGCGTCTTTCGTTAAGCAGCTGGCGTCTTTTCGTTTTGCTTTAGAAACATCTGGCGTCTTTTCGTTTTGCTTTTAGAAAACATCTGGCGTCTTTCGCTGGTTTATTTCATCAATCAACGGCGTTTTGAACGAAATTTTTATTGTTTAAACACGCACAGGAGAAATCTCACCAGGCACTACCTTGGAGGTAAACAATGGCTGCTAATGGGAATGAGAGACAGAAGAAGTCGGCTTTTTAGCTAACACTTACTCTTCTACTTCTACTAACGTTTCCTACTGGAACATGCCAATGGCTGCTAATGGGGAATGAGAGACAGAAGAATTCGGCTTTTAGTTAACGCGCACGCTGCGAATTTTTTATTGTTCAACAACGCACAGGAGAAGTCTCCCACCGGCACCACCTTGGAGGTCAAGATCTGGTACTAGCGTTAAGACTGGTTACGCACTACGACGGGGACGAACGGGTGCCGCTTTAAGGAGCTTCGCCCCTAAAACAAAATATCGCTCACTGGTGCAATTGGGCTACTGCCTCTTCAATTCTGACGCATACTTAGGACTGCGGGATGAGGCACGTCGCCACAAGACCGTTCGCTGATGTCATACGTTACGCTTTGCTACGCGCTGGAAATTTTCTCACAGGGACGGTTAGTAGCACAAAACACACGGAATAGGCACGAGCACTGGTAGGTCGCGTCGCGTGCTGTACTGTGGCTGTTTTTTTTATTGCGATAGCAATTACATGGACACTCTCGGCTGATTTCTGCCTTCGCCGTCTGTCGACGCAGTCATGTCCCGGATATATATATGTATGTATATATATAAAAAGGCACAAAGAAAAATAAGGTATACGAAAAAAATTCTGAAGTACCCGACCGCAGATTCGAACCAGCGACGCCTCGCTGCCCAGCGTTCTACGTTAGACAACTCAGCTACACCCCATGCATGCGCCGGCGAAATAACGGCGAGCTATTTATACACACCATGTACCGCTGGTGGTAAGCAAATCTCGGATGAGCGTGAGCGTGTTTTCTGTCACGCAACACTCCTAATTTTCTTTCAGTTTAAAAACTGCCCGGAGTCGCGCACAACAAAGTGGCCCTTTTCTGTACCCACTCGTGATGTGGAAGGAAAAAAAAAGAACACCGAGAACACCTTGCATCAGACGCCCCCGTGTGGCTGGAGACGCAGGGGGTAACTCCACGCGCCACAGTTTAAAAGAAAAAGAAATATCTAAGAGCGTCTGATTCTCCATTGTCGACACTTGCAGACGCAGCGCTCCTAATATTCTTTCATTTCATATACTGCCCTTGAGACGCGCACGAGAAATATCCAAGAGCGTCTAACCCCCGTATTTAGAAACCCTCCTTGTCTTGAACATGGCTTGCTGATTAACGGGCTCCGCTCTCCCACGCTGAGCCGTGCTACCACGAATTAGTAACTATTGTTGACTAGCCGGAAGCCTGGGACGGTATTGTGAAACAATACTGAAAAAAGAAAACAAACGGAAAAATTTTCTTATTCAGAGCGATTAGAACCGAGGTCGCATGGAACAACGCATCATCCGAACGCTAGGGCTGTCTAACCGCCGCAGACATGAACAAAAGAGTTACGACTCCGTCAGAGCAGTAACGTTGACGTTGACGCATAACCTGACTAACAAAAAAAAACCCGGAAGGAATAGAACTGACGACCTGCAGCCCTAACACTCCATGGAGAGCGCGCCAACCAACTACGCCACGAACACCACACGACGAGGGCGTCTAAAACGACCAAAAATCTACGGTAAAGGGGCCCCGTCGCTTCTACGACGGTACTGCGCTGACGGGCCCCGTCACCGTAGCCACTGCTTACGATGACGGGGCCCGTCACTATAAGTACGTCGCTATTATGACGGCCCCGTCACTATTACAATTTACACTACGGTGACGGGCCCCGTCACTTTTATGACGGTACTGCGTTGACGGGCCCCGTCATCGTAGTCAGTGCTCCCCAATGTTCCCGGAGCCATTAGCGACACCGAAGGTACCCCGCTGTTCGAGAACGACGTCGCGCACAACACTAAACACACACTCACACACACACGCGCGCGTACACATGCACAAAGCCACGCCACTGTTCAGTGGGGCAAGGCAGGCAGCGCTTCGATACACTGCGCGCTCTACGCGCAGAACACCTATTACTAGGCCAAATTTCATAATCGCAAGGCCGATAGCTAAAATTTCAGTATTGTCGGCTTTTCCTTCGTTCGCATGAAATACACTGCAGCCACCTGCGGCCAATATCTTGCAGGTTATCATTGTATAATGAGCAGTTTACGGTAAGCTGACGCGTCATAGGCTAGAAACCATCCACAAAAACGAGGATAGGTGCGTAGCACGAAGTCCACTTGATGCTAATCTGCTTCATAGTCAGCAAATTTGCACTTGAAGAGCTGCGAGTGTTTAACTGGGTGTTCATTTCGCCTAGGAAAGGAAGCAGAGATAGACGTATATAGCACTGTTCTTGTCGTCACGGATTGGACGCAGTAAATGCAGCAGCTGGCTGTAACTTTACCTCTTTTCAGATTCCTTCAGATGGGCGCATCCAACAAAAAGATTTTAACCCCATGAGGACATACGTTATCATTGCCGTATGTAATATGCAGAAAGTGACCCTAATAGGGGATAATCAAAATGTACAGCGCCATCTGTCGACGCTCCTATAAGCTCAATCCACCATGTTTTGTTGGGCGCGAAAGCAAAACCTGTTGCATATTGCAGCCTTTCAGGTGCTAGCTACTGGTTTTTTATCTTCGTTTTGGCGATGACTTCCCAATGCTTCGTGCGCCGTTCAGGCACCGAGGCAGCCCTGACAATGCCCGGAACAAGGTACCACTATTTTTAATGAAATTTTTCAGTAACTTGAACGAATAAAAAGAATGTACCGACGCGAACTTGTTTCGTAAACAAGATCGGCACTGTGGTGCGGTTTGGAAATGACTGGCGCGCGCCAAAGCGCTCTTCATCCTCAGTTCTTATTTCTCCGTGCAACATATTTCCTCGCCTGCAACATAAACTAGGCTTGAAGAACAATATGTTACGTTATATGCATTTTAAAAGAGAGGGCCGGCGTCGCACACGCGCGAGAAAGCATGAGTGATGAACATTAGCTTGTCGGTGTTGCAGATCGACGAAAGCAATGATTCACGTATATAAATCTGTGTAGGCAGTGCCACGGGCGCTGTTCCGCGCGTATGCGAAAAATCAGTGCTGCCACGCGAGACTCAATCGGCGCAAAGGTGCCAACTTCGCAAAGCAGTGTGCGCCGACGTGCTACATAGTCCGCATGCCGCGTCTGCCCTTCGCTTTACACCCGCTTATCCCTCCCCTTTTATTAGATGCGAAGTAAGGCGGAGCTCAATCCGGTGGTGGTGGTGGTGGTGTGCGGCGTGACCACCCTTACTGCGCATGCGCATACCCTCTCCACACACCTCTCCACTCACCCTCTCCCCTTCCCCTCTCCACATTCCCTCTCCACTTTTCCTCTCTCCTCTCCCTCTCCGCTTTCCCTCTCCACTTTCCCTCTCCCCTCCCCCTTTCCACTTTTCCTCTGAAACGCGGGCTAGACATGCCGAAATTCTCTCCTGCGCAACGCCGCGGTGAGCTCGAGCGCATGCGCGTCCCCTCCTCTTCTCTCTCCTCTCCTACGCTGCCCCCTTCTCGCCCGCCTGTCGACCGCGTTCCCCGCTCGCCCTGTGAGAATTAACGGCCAGGCTAGATGGAAGATACGACGCGCGTAGAGTCCCTCTTCGCGTTCCACGACGCGAGGTCGGTAGCATGCCCAACGATCGCCAACGGAACGCGATCGTGCAAGTGCTCCGGCTTCACATCACCCCATGGTCCCCTTTAGCGGGAGATGGTGTAATCTTTTTTTTTATTTTGCTTTCCTCGGGCAACGTGCGCTGCGAAGACGGAGCAAAGAGATATGAAGCCGTACAGTGGGTGGAACTGTTTGTCCGGTAGATCTTAGGGTAGATCACCGCACTCATCTTTCCGCTGATCGCGGGCTCTGGCACGCCTCCGTGCATAACCACGGAGGTCTCCGTGGTATGAGAAATCAAAAAGCGCAATATTTTAAACGGATATTGTGGCGTCCCGCAGTGCGCGACACCAAAGATATGTCATCGAACGCACGGGTATAGCGTTCAAGAAAACAGGAACGACAATACTAAATTCGTGCTATAGATTACGACCACAAAACATTAGACAGTTATAGTTTGGCGGGTTTAGCGGAATAGCAGGTTTAGCGGAATAGCGGGATCGAAGTGCGAATGCGCAGTACGCTAGAAGACCTGTAGCGTTTACCCGTAGTGTTTTCAGATTTAGCGTTAGCGTCTTTGCGTGGTTAACGTAGCATACGTAAAACATGGCGGCGGTTTTGGACGCCCGCTTCGAACTGAATTTAGCGTTGATGTGGACGGATCCACTTCTTTCGTAGCAAACGACTGTGCGAAACGGCTTCGCTTGCCTTCTGGTAGCTTCGACGACAGAGTATTACGGATAACTTGGCGTAGTTTTTGAGATCGTTTCCCATTTCGAACGTCCCTAGGCCTAACTAGAAGATCGGTCTAAACAAGTCTACAACATGAAAATTTTCGCTTTTGGTGCTTAGTTGATATTTATTTACTTTTATTTTCATATTGCTGCGTGCGGGGATACAGGCGAGCATTCTCGGTATTGTTCTTTTCACTTTTCTTAACGCATTCACCCTTCGCTAGGTGGCGCCACCGTCCAAGCTTGGGCACGCAAGCGCTATCCCGCTAAACTAAAACACGCTTTCCGCAACCAACGTTTGCGGCACGGAAACGCTATTCCCTTAACTCCTGCTATCACGCTAACGCTAAACTATAACTGTCTATTATAAACAACCTGTGCGCAGCAAAAGAGCATGACTCGGGCCGCTCTCTTTGTACACAGTTGAAACGCGCGGGATCAGTATATTTGTTTGGTTTGCGGCGCACCGCTCATGCGTGCACGTGTCGACGCCTTGTTTATTTCGAAAAAAAAAAGACTACAACGAGCGCTACTGCCGAGGGTGTGGAGATACTTGTGGCTAAAGAAATGAGCCGAGGAAAACAGCACAGCGTTGCACGTGCAGGTCGCGCAGAAACAAGGTGGTGTCGATATCTGACGAGTGTTTGTGACGCATCTATAAAATAACAGTGGACAATGCATCCAATGCAGTACAAGGTTATCGCAGAAGTTTGACAGTCACACCTCCTCTGTAACAGACACTATTCTTGAACGCCTACCTCAGATCGGAAGCACACGCCAGTAGAGAACAGTAGTGCGGCTTTGCGAAGCGGTGCGCCTCTTGCAGCTGCCGTTCGGGTGAGGTTTTAAGCGCACAGAGCTCCGATATTGAGTTCTCGTCGATCTCTGGCAGCACAGTGAGGTCCTCTGACCGTTCGACGCTGGATGATGAAAGAAACAGTCGCATTTTTTTTGTCCGAAAGCTTCGCCAGTGACTGTGGCTCCGCCTCTCAGTGGCCTCTCCTTATGGAGGCGCTATATAGCAGACGATTCCGCGACGGCGCCCAACAAAAAACGGCGGACGCGCCCAGTGTTTCCGGAGCACCACGCATTATGAATATCCCCTATTAAAGGGACTGTCAATCACAATTCCGGCTTGTTCAGAAAGCACATCTTGCGGAAAACAGGCGTTACTATGAACAGCTCAGCCAAACCTTGCAGTCGCGTGGCAAGGAGATTTTAGAAGCGGAGCGCGAAGTTACCGTTTTCTCATGCGCGCTCTCTTCATACAGAGGCCCGTGCTCACTCTCTTCGGTGGGCGGGGCACCTGCTGTTTGACGTCGGACGACAGATAGCACACTATTGGTCAACAGCCGACATAAATCAAGAGAGGCGTTTGTATCAGATGCACTTCTTGCCCCGGCGTTCCGCCACGTGCCGGCGCCGCGCTCCATACAGTGTGCTAGTATTGCACAGTTGCCACACTCGCGCACACGAATCATCACGCGCTCTCAAGATCATGACGTGCGCTGACATAAATTCTGCCCCACTTGCCATTCCGCCCTGTGCAGCTTCCTTCGCCCTCGTCGGGTCGAGACAAGAGAGAATTAAAGCATGTGACAAATTCCTGTAACTCCGCTCGTTCTTGGCGGATTCGAGAAATTTTTGCAGCAATCAATTTGTGAGGCAGTGAGCTCGTATACAGAGGTTATTGGATGATTACTTGAAATAGTGGTCCAGGACCGCTTTACGTGGGTGCACCTCAGCAGGATTTTTTCACGGCACAATACTTCGTTTTTACAAAGAGGTGTTTTCTCGAACTAACAAACATCCGTGCGGACTTTTCTTTTGCAGAATAGAGCATGTTCCGAACGTCAAGCGCCTTCTGCGGACTTCCAGCAAGACGTCATGCGCAATGTTGCAGAAGGCATTGAAGAAGCAAAACTGCTCGCACGACAGCATATATCCACGCAATCAGCTTTCTGTTTTTACTCTTGCTTTACGGTGTCGGTCTACTGCTATGATTCTCTACGAACCAATGGTTTTTGTTTCTGGTGACAGGAGGTAATCAGTGAATAAAATAAAAAGGTAAACAGTGTTCAACTCAGGCATCTTTTTCCATATTCTTCGTTTTGGTCTGTTTGCTTACGGCACGTCTATGAATCTACTCGCATATGCTCATAGTTACTGTAATTGTTCTTGGGCAATTTATTATGACATATATCTTTCTAGATTTTTTGCCAATGACATCTTTCTTAAACGTCTTCGAAGGCAATTATTCTAGGTGCGTACAGAACCGTCGCTAATTTTAGCGCCCACGACGGCACATATCTATATTTCTCATTTGGCGATGTGACATAGCCGATTAAAGTTTTAGATGGCTTTGGTAAAGTAATAAAGTGGCCAGCGTTACCACGATGGATCAACGGCCACACCTACAGGTCCCGCAGATTGCGCGGAA